>NC_057801.1:400043823-400044924 GCF_018294505.1 Triticum aestivum | reverse complement strand
GCAAGTCCTGATAGACATCAGGTGCCTCAATCCACCCAGATGTGTGTTTAGGTTGCCACCTTAGATAAGCCATTAATTAACAATCTCACATCTGTCATGGATATTCACTCACCCAATCCACGTCTACTAGCATAGCATAGCATAATAAGCAAACGTAGAAGTAACTCCCAAGGTTTCATAAGTAACAGGTAATAGGTACTACCTCATCTACTTCCCATCCCACAATTTAATTAGATCCTAACAATGCAAGTGTTTGAGGGTTTGATCTAATGCAATAAAACTGGGTAGTAGGAAAGATATGATCAAGTGTTACTTGCCTTGCTGATGATCCGCGTGTCCTAGGGTTTCGAAGTAACAAGCGGCGCAATCCGGGTAATCTATCGCAGACAAACAACAAGCATACAATAAGTACTCATCTAATGCACAGGGAAATCTCGAATAAAAGATCTAACCAGAGAGTTCAACTTAAGAACCCTGGTTGCAAAAGAATCGAATCAAATAAGCATCGAAAGTCAAACGACGAAAGAAAACAACTCGGTTCTAGCAAGTTGAAACTAGGTCAAATTTTTACAGTAACAAAACTTAGTTTAAGTTGGTTAGTCGGAACGGCGGTTTCGAGGCGAAACTCCAGGCATTTGAATCACCTGATTCCGACAAACGAGCGGAAAAATAGACTAGAAAGAAGATCGGATATGAAATCACGATCGGAAGAATCGCGGAATAAATCCGACGAGAAAAGAGAACGACGAACGGTTAAACGAACGGACGTTCATTAACCTGGAAGAATCCGGTGATCACGTTCGTTAGGACGAACGGTCCGGGGAACGGTAAAAGGCAACTAAATCGGAAAAGAAAACAAATCCGATCTAGGAAACCGGAACGGTTTAGAGAAAAAAAAAGAATCGGAATGATTAGAAGATAACGATCCGAGAAAAAGAATAGATGTAGCGCGGGGCTAGTACCTCGAAGAGCGAGGTCTCCGGTGAGCGGGGCTCTGGCGGCGTCGACGTAGGGCGGCGGCGTAAGGCGGCGGCGGCGTGTGGGGCGCGGTGGGGAGGGGTGGCGCGGTGGTGAGGGGTGGAGGAGAGGAGAGGTGTTGGT
>NC_057801.1:400034367-400040979 GCF_018294505.1 Triticum aestivum | reverse complement strand
TGTCTCCAACTTCATACTCAATCGCTTTGCGCTTTGAATCGGCATAGCTCTTCTGTCTGGACTGGGCTACCTTGAGCCTGTCTCGAATCAACTTAACCTTCTGTTCAGACTCCTTAATCAAATCTGGTCCAAAGAATTGACGGTCTCCAACTTCGTCCCATGACAACGGTGTCCTGCACCTTCTTCCATACAGAGCCTCGAAAGGTGCCATCTTCAAGCTGGTTTGGTAACTGTTGTTGTAGGAAAATTCTGCATACGGCAAATTATCATCCCAGCTAGATCCATAATCTAGTGCACAAGCTCTCAGCATATCTTCCAAAATCTGATTGACTCTCTCAGTCTGTCCATCGGTCTGTGGGTGGAAAGCTGTACTGAATTCCAATCTAGTTCCCAATGTCTCGTGCAACTGGTTCCAAAATTTCGAGGTAAACTGGGTTCCTCTATCTGATACGATGCTCCTCGGAACTCCGTGTAGACACACAATTCTGGTCATGTATATCTTTGCCAACTTAGCACTGCTATAGGTAGTCTTGACTGGAATGAAATGAGCTACCTTTGTTAAACGGTCGACTATAACCCAAATCGAGTCATATCCTGAACGGGTCTTTGGCAAACCTGTGATGAAATCCATGCCTAGTTTATCCCACTTCCATTCGGGTATCGGCAACGGTTGTAACAATCCTGCTGGCTTCTGATGTTCTGCCTTTACTCTCTGACATACATCGCAAATAGCTACATACTCCGCAATATCCTTCTTCATTCCGGTCCACCAGAAAGTGTTCTTCAAATCCAAATACATCTTGGTATTTCCTGGGTGAATCGAATAGGGTGAATCATGGGCTTCTTGTAAAATCAACTTCCTGATTTCTGGGTTATTGGGCACATAAACACAGTCTTCAAACCATAGGGTATCGTGTTCATCCTCACGAAATCCTTTAGCCTTTCCTCTGCCCATTTTCTCCTTTATAGAGGCAACTTCCTTATCTGCCTTTTGGGCTTCTCTGATTTTGTCCATCAGTGTCGACTGAATCTCCAATGTTGCTACATAGCCTCTCGGAACTATTTCCAAACATAGCTCTCGAAGGTCCTCGGCTAACTCATTGGGTATTCCTCCCATCATTAGGGTATTGACGTGGCTCTTACGGCTCAATGCGTCTGCTACGACATTAGCCTTTCCGGGGTGATAATGCAATCTCATATCATAATCCTTGATAAGTTCTAACCATCTCCTTTGTCTGAGATTCAATTCCTTCTGTGTGAAGATGTACTTCAGACTCTTGTGATCCGTATATACTTCACAATGATTTCCAATGAGAAAATGTCTCCACGTCTTCAGGGCATGCACAACGGCTGCTAACTCCAAATCATGAGTGGCATAATTCAACTCATGGGGCTTAAGTTGTCGTGAAGCATACGAGACAACTCTTCCTTCCTGCATAAGCACTGCTCCAAGTCCTCGACGTGAAGCGTCGCAATACACCTCATAATCCTTAGTCTGATCTGGCAATATCAAAACTGGTGAGGTAACCAATCTTTTCTTCAACTCCTGAAAACTTGCCTCACAGTCCTCGGTCCATATGAATTTGTTATCCTTCTTCAACAATTCAGTCATAGGCTTAGCAATCCTTGAGAAATTCTCAATGAATCTTCGGTAGTATCCTGCGAGTCCAAGAAAACTCCGAATCTCTCCAACTGTCGTTGGTGCTTCCCAATTAGTTACGGTCTCAACCTTTGTGGGGTCAACTGCTATTCCTTCTCCGGATATAACATGTCCAAGAAATCCAACTTCCTTTAGCCAAAACTCACATTTGCTGAACTTGGCGTATAACTGATGTTCTCTTAGCTTCTCCAAAACCAATCGCAAGTGTTCCTTGTGTTCCTCTTCATTCTTCGAGAAAATCAAAATGTCATCTATGAACACCACGACGAACTTATCCAAAAACTCCATAAACACTTTGTTCATCAGGTTCATGAAATAGGCAGGTGCGTTAGTCAATCCAAATGACATAACGGTATACTCGTACAGTCCATATCTCGTGGTAAATGCAGTCTTGGGTATGTCTTGCTCCCGAATCTTCAACTGATGGTACCCTGATCGCAAGTCGATCTTGGAAAACACTTTGGCTCCTTGCAAACGATCAAACAGATCATTTATCATTGGTAGTGGGTACTTGTTCTTGATTGTTACCGCATTCAATTCACGATAATCAACAACCATTCTCAAAGATCCATCCTTCTTCTCCACTAACAAAACGGGTGATCCCCAAGGTGAAGAACTTGGGCGAATGTAACCTTTATCCAATAACTCCTTAATCTGCTTCTTGATTTCTGCCAAATCTTGTGCTGGCATCCGGTATGGTCGCTTCGATATTGGGCCTGTACCAGGCAATAACTCAATCAAAAACTCAATGTCTCTATTCGGTGGCATGCCTGGTAATTCCTCAGGAAATACATCAGGAAAATCCTTTACCACTGGTACTTCCTCCTGCACAACTCCTGATAAGCAATTCACTTGTGTCCTGTTTGGCACATGCCGGGATACATACTTGATCCTTCTTCCTTCTGGTGTGGTAAGCAAAATTGTCTTACTGGCGCAATCGATGTTTCCTCCATACATCGACAGCCAATCCATACCAAGAATCACATCCAGACCTTGGGATTCCAGAATAATTAAATCCGTTGGGAATACATGCCTTCCTATACTCAATGGTACTTGAAAACATCCTTGTCTGACCATGTATTCTGCTCCTGGCGAGCTTACTAGCATAGGTGTTTTAAGAATCCTAGTGGGCAGGCTATACTTTTCCACAAATCCCCTTGATATGTATGAATGCGATGCACCAGTATCAAAAAGAACGAGTGCAGTAAATGACTTAACCAAAAACTTACCGATTACTGCATCGGGCTGATCTTCAATCTCCTCCACATTAACGTGGTTCACCTGTCCCCTATTGAAAGGGTTGGGCTTCTTCCCAGAGCTTCCATTGCCATTTCCATTCTGGCCTTCTGGACAGTCATTTGCATAATGTCCGGTCTTCGAACACTTGAAACAGGTGACTTGACTCAGGTCTCTCTTGGTTGGGGTTGATGGGGTTGTTCGGTTCTGGCCGTTGCTTCCTCCATTCCCATTACCATTCTTGTGGCCATTATGATTGTGCGAGCTACCTCCTCCATGGGTGTGCTGAAACTTAAATCCCGGTTTAGGGGTAAAACGGGGCTTCTGCTGGGCTCCAGAGTTATACTTCCCCTGTCCATACTTCCTCTTACGGTTCTCAATTTGCTGCTGCTTTCCTTCAATCATAAGGGCTCGGTCTACTAACTCCTGGTAGTTATTGAAATTTGCTACCATCAACTGCATGCTTAGTTCATCATTCAGTCCTTCCAGAAACTTCTCCTGCTTAGCTACATCCGTAGCAACGTCATCTGGGGCATAACGGGCTAGCTTACTAAACTCCTCCACATACTGGCCAACAGTCCTTCCTCCTTGGCATAAGTTGCGAAACTCACGCTTCTTTATGGCCATAGCTCCTGCTGAAACATGGGCAGTGCGGAAAGCTTGCTGAAATTGATCCCATGTGACAGTGTCTACCGGGTAAGTGGCTATGAAATTCTCCCACCATGCGGCTGCGGGTCCTTCAAGCTGATGTGCTGCAAACTTCACTCTTTCTCCATCTGTGCATCCTGCAGTGGTCAACTCCCTTCCTATCTTGCGGAGCCAATCATCTGCTACAATCGGCTCGGTGCTACTGGAGTACACCGGCGGATTTAGTCTAAGGAAACGAGTCAAATGATCCGCAGGTGGTGGGGGTGGTGGGTTGTGGTTGTTGTTGCCCTGGTTCTGCACCAATGTTTGAATCAGGGTGTTCTGCTGCTGAATCAGTTGGGTGATCTCTGGCGGGAAAACGAATCCAGGGTCGCGTCTCGGAGGCATCTGATGGGTTTAGAAAAGAAGAGAAATTTAGAATAGAATGAGGTCTAAGTGGAATCACTACCCAAATGCACATGAGCAAATGCACACAAAATCACTCCATTCAATCAAACAAGGCTTACAACGATCTAACTATCGCAAGTGCGTGTACTATAATGTTTACATGGGGGGGAAATACTACTAATATGTGGTGGTCATCTAGAAATTTGAACCGGTGGAAGATTCCATGATGTCTGCTCCAGCTTCGTCTTCGAAGTCGGGTTCACTTGGATCCGAATCGGTGTCGTCGAGGATGATGTAGTTGTCTGGACATGCGACGTACATGTCGTCCTCCTGGGATGCTAACTTCTTCTTGAGTTCTTCGATCTCCTGCTTAAGATCGCAATTGTGCCTTCCTAGAGCTACGATCTCGTCCATGTAGTCCTTGCGTGTAGACTTTAGTTCTCCTTCTAGCTCGATGATCCTTGCCTTCGCATTCTTCAACTCTACCATATCATTGCACATCTGGTTCTCCTGGCGTAGAATGTGCTGGTTTAACTCCTGGATAAAAGCTGCAATGGATCTATCCTTCTTGGTGCTGACTAACTCCCATTGTTCATCGCGGCGTCCGCAAATCTGGTAGATGGTGTCCTTGAGGTCTTCTTGATAAACTTCTCCAATGCGTCCCATGGTGATATGAGCTGCCATGCTCTTTCCCAGACTCCAAGTTGGTGCACTGAAAACACTATCTATGGGCTTCGTGATTGGCGCGAATGTTCTTCCCGGAACGTGAGCGTGAATCTTCCAGCGCTCCTCTTCAGGCAGAGTGGCGTTGAAAGTCCCGGTGAAACTTGGTAGTCCAATGTTCAGGTACTTGGTAACTTCCTTCAAGTGAAATCCAAATGGTGTGCCTTCATCCGGTTGGGTGTACTTAATCTTCGCGTCCTTCATCCTAAAGGGTAGAATAGATGAGGAGTTAGAAAATGAGAGGAGAGTAGTGATCTATGGCTTTAACTTAGTGGTCGTGTCCTACAGTCAGCGTGTGCTCTGATACCATCTCTGTAGCGACCTGACCCGAATGGATCACGTCTACTGTGCTACGGTGTCATCCCTGGATCAGTAATGCTGACACCACACAGTACATCGAGGTTTTATAGCAGAGTTGCAATCACACACTTATTACATCGATGGCTGAAAAAGAACTTATTACAATAATCATGGCTTAAGGCCATCTAATAACGATAACAGCGGAAGGCTTGGAAGATAAGTGAGTCCATCCACTCCATCGGCATCACTGAGTATAGAACCACGACCTAAATTCCTTACTCGTCGTCTGAAAAGTCTGCAACATTAACGTTGCAGCCCGAAAACGGGTCAGCACATGGAATATGCTGGCAATGTAACACATAGAGAGTAATGAAACAATAAGCCTATACTACATGCATATTTGGCTGGTGGTAAGGCTCTACGGTTACAGTTTTGCGAAAAGCAAATTTTTCCCTACATCAAAGGAATAATTTTGTTTAACTATCATGGTGGTTGTTAAACATTGAGAATGGTTGACAGCATCCTCAATCCCAATTAAAAGTACTCATTAAAAACCCAATAGCTTTTATTAGAGGTAACATGTTGAGATTCACAATGATATTCAAGTACTAGATACTCAAAACGTCCATAACCGGGGACACGGCTAATCATGATTAGTTTGTTACTCTGCAGAGGTTTGCGCACTTTTCCCCACATGACTCGATCGCCTCCGTTTGTTTTCTCGCACTGCATGGTGTTTGAGAAACGGATGACCGAGACATAGTCTTTCAGAAGCACTAGCACCTTACATGTGGGGTAGACCGGTACACCTACATCCCCTACATCTGCTAGTCCACCCCGTAAGAGTTCGCACAACTTAGTCAACTATGCTAGAGCCCATAGTAGCATGTGGCTGCACACGGAAGTTTCCAGTTTGAAATATCTTATGATCCCTTTGAGCCTAGGTGGCGGTCCAAAAAAAAACAGGCAAGTCCTGATAGACATCAGGTGCCTCAATCCACCCAGATGTGTGTTTAGGTTGCCACCTTAGATAAGCCATTAATTAACAATCTCACATCTGTCATGGATATTCACTCACCCAATCCACGTCTACTAGCATAGCATAGCATAATAAGCAAACGTAGAAGTAACTCCCAAGGTTTCATAAGTAACAGGTAATAGGTACTACCTCATCTACTTCCCATCCCACAATTTAATTAGATCCTAACAATGCAAGTGTTTGAGGGTTTGATCTAATGCAATAAAACTGGGTAGTAGGAAAGATATGATCAAGTGTTACTTGCCTTGCTGATGATCCGCGTGTCCTAGGGTTTCGAAGTAACAAGCGGCGCAATCCGGGTAATCTATCGCAGACAAACAACAAGCATACAATAAGTACTCATCTAATGCACAGGGAAATCTCGAATAAAAGATCTAACCAGAGAGTTCAACTTAAGAACCCTGGTTGCAAAAGAATCGAATCAAATAAGCATCGAAAGTCAAACGACGAAAGAAAACAACTCGGTTCTAGCAAGTTGAAACTAGGTCAAATTTTTACAGTAACAAAACTTAGTTTAAGTTGGTTAGTCGGAACGGCGGTTTCGAGGCGAAACTCCAGGCATTTGAATCACCTGATTCCGACAAACGAGCGGAAAAATAGACTAGAAAGAAGATCGGAT
>NC_057801.1:400029015-400034357 GCF_018294505.1 Triticum aestivum | reverse complement strand
CTATAACCCAAATCGAGTCATATCCTGAACGGGTCTTTGGCAAACCTGTGATGAAATCCATGCCTAGTTTATCCCACTTCCATTCGGGTATCGGCAACGGTTGTAACAATCCTGCTGGCTTCTGATGTTCTGCCTTTACTCTCTGACATACATCGCAAATAGCTACATACTCCGCAATATCCTTCTTCATTCCGGTCCACCAGAAAGTGTTCTTCAAATCCAAATACATCTTGGTATTTCCTGGGTGAATCGAATAGGGTGAATCATGGGCTTCTTGTAAAATCAACTTCCTGATTTCTGGGTTATTGGGCACATAAACACAGTCTTCAAACCATAGGGTATCGTGTTCATCCTCACGAAATCCTTTAGCCTTTCCTTTGCCCATTTTCTCCTTTATAGAGGCAACTTCCTTATCTGCCTTTTGGGCTTCTCTGATTTTGTCCATCAGTGTCGACTAAATCTCCAATGTTGCTACATAGCCTCTCGGAACTATTTCCAAACATAGCTCTCGAAGGTCCTCGGCTAACTCATTGGGTATTCCTCCCATCATTAGGGTATTGACGTGGCTCTTACGGCTCAATGCGTCTGCTACGACATTAGCCTTTCCGGGGTGATAATGCAATCTCATATCATAATCCTTGATAAGTTCTAACCATCTCCTTTGTCTGAGATTCAATTCCTTCTGTGTGAAGATGTACTTCAGACTCTTGTGATCCGTATATACTTCACAATGATTTCCAATGAGGAAAATGTCTCCACGTCTTCAGGGCATGCACAACGGCTGCTAACTCCAAATCATGAGTGGCATAATTCAACTCATGGGGCTTAAGTTGTCGTGAAGCATACGAAACAACTCTTCCTTCCTGCATAAGCACTGCTCCAAGTCCTCGACGTGAAGCGTCGCAATACACCTCATAATCCTTAGTCCGATCTGGCAATATCAAAACTGGTGAGGTAACCAATCTTTTCTTCAACTCCTGAAAACTTGCCTCACAGTCCTCGGTCCATATGAATTTGTTATCCTTCTTCAACAATTCAGTCATAGGCTTAGCAATCCTTGAGAAATTCTCAATGAATCTTCGGTAGTATCCTGCGAGTCCAAGAAAACTCCGAATCTCTCCAACTGTCGTTGGTGCTTCCCAATTAGTTACGGTCTCAACCTTTGTGGGGTCAACTGCTATTCCTTCTCCGGATATAACATGTCCAAGAAATCCAACTTCCTTTAGCCAAAACTCACATTTGCTGAACTTGGCGTATAACTGATGTTCTCTTAGCTTCTCCAAAACCAATCGCAAGTGTTCCTTGTGTTCCTCTTCATTCTTCGAGAAAATCAAAATGTCATCTATGAACACCACGACGAACTTATCCAAAAACTCCATAAACACTTTGTTCATCAGGTTCATGAAATAGGCAGGTGCGTTAGTCAATCCAAATGACATAACGGTATACTCGTACAGTCCATATCTCGTGGTAAATGCAGTCTTGGGTATGTCTTGCTCCCGAATCTTCAACTGATGGTACCCTGATCGCAAGTCGATCTTGGAAAACACTTTGGCTCCTTGCAAACGATCAAACAGATCATTTATCATTGGTAGTGGGTACTTGTTCTTGATTGTTACCGCATTCAATTCACGATAATCAACAACCATTCTCAAAGATCCATCCTTCTTCTCCACTAACAAAACGGGTGATCCCCAAGGTGAAGAACTTGGGCGAATGTAACCTTTATCCAATAACTCCTTAATCTGCTTCTTGATTTCTGCCAAATCTTGTGCTGGCATCCGGTATGGTCGCTTCGATATTGGGCCTGTACCAGGCAATAACTCAATCAAAAACTCAATGTCTCTATTCGGTGGCATGCCTGGTAATTCCTCAGGAAATACATCAGGAAAATCCTTTACCACTGGTACTTCCTCCTGCACAACTCCTGATAAGCAATTCACTTGTGTCCTGTTTGGCACATGCCGGGATACATACTTGATCCTTCTTCCTTCTGGTGTGGTAAGCAAAATTGTCTTACTGGCGCAATCGATGTTTCCTCCATACATCGACAGCCAATCCATACCAAGAATCACATCCAGACCTTGGGATTCCAGAATAATTAAATCCGTTGGGAATACATGCCTTCCTATACTCAATGGTACTTGAAAACATCCTTGTCTGACCATGTATTCTGCTCCTGGCGAGCTTACTAGCATAGGTGTTTTAAGAATCCTAGTGGGCAGGCTATACTTTTCCACAAATCCCCTTGATATGTATGAATGCGATGCACCAGTATCAAAAAGAACGAGTGCAGTAAATGACTTAACCAAAACTTATCGATTACTGCATCGGGCTGATCTTCAATCTCCTCCACATTAACGTGGTTCACCTGTCCCCTATTGAAAGGGTTGGGCTTCTTCCCAGAGCTTCCATTGCCATTTCCATTCTGGCCTTCTGGACAGTCATTTGCATAATGTCCGGTCTTCGAACACTTGAAACAGGTGACTTGACTCAGGTCTCTCTTGGTTGGGGTTGATGGGGTTGTTCGGTTCTGGCCGTTGCTTCCTCCATTCCCATTACCATTCTTGTGGCCATTATGGTTGTGCGAGCTACCTCCTCCATGGGTGTGCTGAAACTTAAATCCCGGTTTAGGGGTAAAACGGGGCTTCTGCTGGGCTCCAGAGTTATACTTCCCCTGTCCATACTTCCTCTTACGGTTCTCAATTTGCTGCTGCTTTCCTTCAATCATAAGGGCTCGGTCTACTAACTCCTGGTAGTTATTGAAATTTGCTACCATCAACTGCATGCTTAGTTCATCATTCAGTCCTTCCAGAAACTTCTCCTGTTTAGCTACATCCGTAGCAACGTCATCTGGGGCATAACGGGCTAGCTTACTAAACTCCTCCACATACTGGCCAACAGTCCTTCCTCCTTGGCGTAAGTTGCGAAACTCACGCTTCTTTATGGCCATAGCTCCTGCTGAAACATGGGCAGTGCGGAAAGCTTGCTGAAATTGATCCCATGTGACAGTGTCTACCGGGTAAGTGGCTGTGAAATTCTCCCACCATGCGGCTGCGGGTCCTTCAAGCTGATGTGCTGCAAACTTCACTCTTTCTCCATCTGTGCATCCTGCAGTGGTCAACTCCCTTCCTATCTTGCGGAGCCAATCATCTGCTACAATCGGCTCGGTGCTACTGGAGTACACCGGCGGATTTAGTCTAAGGAAACGAGTCAAATGATCCGCAGGTGGTGGTGGTGGGTTGTTGTTGTTGTTGCCCTGGTTCTGCACCAATGTTTGAATCAGGGTGTTCTGCTGCTGAATCAGTTGGGTGATCTCTGGCGGGAAAACGAATCCAGGGTCACGTCTCGGAGGCATCTGATGGGTTTAGAAAAGAAGAGAAATTTAGAATAGAATGAGGTCTAAGGGAATCACTACCCAAATGCACATGAGCAAATACACACAAAATCACTCCATTCAATCAAACAAGGCTTACAACGATCTAACTATCGCAAGTGCGTGTACTATGATGTTTACATGGGGGGAAATACTACTAATATGTGGTGGTCATCTAGAAATTTGAACCGGTGGAAGATTCCATGATGTCTGCTCCAGCTTCGTCTTCGAAGTCGGGTTCACTTGGATCCGAATCGGTGTCGTCGAGGATGATGTAGTTGTCTGGACATGCGACGTACATGTCGTCCTCCTGGGATGCTAACTTCTTCTTGAGTTCTTCGATCTCCTGCTTAGGATCGCAATTGTGCCTTGCTAGAGCTACGATCTCGTCCATGTAGTCCTTGCGTGTAGACTTTAGTTCTCCTTCTAGCTCGATGATCCTTGCCTTCGCATTCTTCAACTCTACCATATCATTGCACATCTGGTTCTCATGGTGTCGAATGTGCTGGTTTAACTCCTGGATAAAAGCTGCAATGGATCTATCCTTCTTGGTGCTGACTAACTCCCATTGTTCATCGCGGCGTCCGCAAATCTGGTAGATGGTGTCCTTGAGGTCTTCTTGATAAACTTCTCCAATGCGTCCCATGGTGATATGAGCTGCCATGCTCTTTCCCAGACTCCAAGTTGGTGCACTGAAAACACTATCTATGGGCTTCGTGATTGGCGCGAATGTTCTTCCCGGAACGTGAGCGTGAATCTTCCAGCGCTCCTCTTCAGGCAGAGTGGCGTTGAAAGTCCCGGTGAAACTTGGTAGTCCAATGTTCAGGTACTTGGTAACTTCCTTCAAGTGAAATCCAAATGGTGTGCCTTCATCCGGTTGGGTGTACTTAATCTTCGCGTCCTTCATCCTAAAGGGTAGAATAGATGAGGAGTTAGAAAATGAGAGGAGAGTAGTGATCTATGGCTTTAACTTAGTGGTCGTGTCCTACAGTCAGCGTGTGCTCTGATACCATCTCTGTAGCGACCTGACCCGAATGGATCACGTCTACTGTGCTACGGTGTCATCCCTGGATCAGTAATGCTGACACCACACAGTACATCGAGGTTTTATAGCAGAGTTGCAATCACACACTTATTACATCGATGGCTGAAAAAGAACTTATTACAATAATCATGGCTTAAGGCCATCTAATAACGATAACAGCGGAAGGCTTGGAAGATAAGTGAGTCCATCCACTCCATCGGCATCACTGAGTATAGAACCACGACCTAAATTCCTTACTCGTCGTCTGAAAAGTCTGCAACATTAACGTTGCAGCCCGAAAACGGGTCAGCACATGGAATATGCTGGCAATGTAACACATAGAGAGTAATGAAACAATAAGCCTATACTACATGCATATTTGGCTGGTGGTAAGGCTCTACGGTTACAGTTTTGCGAAAAGCAAATTTTTCCCTACATCAAAGGAATAATTTTGTTTAACTATCATGGTGGTTGTTAAACATTGAGAATGGTTGACAGCATCCTCAATCCCAATTAAAAGTACTCATTAAAAACCCAATAGCTTTTATTAGAGGTAACATGTTGAGATTCACAATGATATTCAAGTACTAGATACTCAAAACGTCCATAACCGGGGACACGGCTAATCATGATTAGTTTGTTACTCTGCAGAGGTTTGCGCACTTTTCCCCACATGACTCGATCGCCTCCGTTTGTTTTCTCGCACTGCATGGTGTTTGAGAAACGGATGACCGAGACATAGTCTTTCAGAAGCACTAGCACCTTACATGTGGGGTAGACCGGTACACCTACATCCCCTACATTTGCTAGTCCACCCCGTAAGAGTTCGCACAACTTAGTCAACTATGCTAGAGCCCATAGTAGCATGTGGCTGCACACGGAAGTTTCCAGTTTGAAATATCTTATGATCCCTTTGAGCCTGGGTGGCGGTCCAAAAAAAAA
>NC_057801.1:400023225-400028160 GCF_018294505.1 Triticum aestivum | reverse complement strand
TTTTTTTTTCTAAATCGGTCTCGCGCGCAGAGAAACAAAATAGAAAAAATCTAAACGAACTCCAAACCTAATACAGTAAACTTTCCCCGACTCCTAAAAATGAGTCGAACAAAAATGAACTTTACTCGGGGCCTAAAATGCAATTTTTTAAAAACACGCATTTTTCCCTAAGGCAAATAAAACGCAAATAAAACTCCGGCAAAAACCAAAATGGGTTTTTTTATTAAATCTTCATTTTTTCCTAAATTTGGGAAAGTCATATTATTCCCTCTCTCAAAATTTTTATAGGAAAAACTTTATGAAGATAATTAAATAAATCCAAATGATCCTATTTTCAAAATTTGAGAAATCCCAAATATGAAAATAATGAAACTTCCAACTCTCTCCGAGGGTCCTTGAGTTGCGTGAAATTTTCTAGGATCGGAAAATGCGAGAAAAATATGATATGCATGATGAACTAATGTATAACATTCCAAATTGAAAATTTGGGATGTTACACATACAATCTCCAACATCATATTCTATTCCACCCAAGGTGCTATATACATGGATCACGCTCATGTATTGCATGAGAGTTGAAAAAGCTAAAGCGCGTTAAAAATATGAACCAATTGCTTAGCTTGTCATCGAGGTTGTGCATGATAAATACTTTGTGTTAAGCAGATGGAGCATGACAAGACTATATGATTTTGTAGGGATAACTTTGTTTAGCCATTATATTTTAAAAAGACATGATTGCTTTTTAGTATGCTTGAAGTATTATTATTTTTATGTCAATATTAAACTTTTGTTTTGAATCATACAGATCTGAATATTCATGCAATAGAAAGAAATATTACATGATAAACATGTTAGGTAGCATTCCACATCAAAAATTCCGTTTTTAACATTTACCTATTCGAGGATGAGCATGAATTAAGCTTGGGGATGCTTGATATGTCTACAACATATCTATAATTTTTGATTGTTCCATGCTATTATATTATCAATCTTGGATGTTTTATATGCATTATTATGCTATTTTATATCATTTTTTGGGACTAACCTATGAACCTAGTGCCAAGTGCTAGTTGTTGCCTTTTCCTTATTTTTGCCTTTACAGAAAATCAATACCAAACAGAATGGATTTTTTCGATGATTTTTCTTGGACCACCAGACACACTAGAATCTTCAGGAGGAGGCCAGAGGAGCCATGAGGTGGCCACAAGCTCGTAGGGCGCGCCCCAGGGAGCATCCCCCAAGCTTGTGGCCCCCTCATAGCCCCTCTAACCCTAATTCTTATTCTATAAATACCCAAATATTCCCCGTAGGCCAGAGGGCACACCAAAAATACTTTTCCGCCACCGCAATTTTCCGTCTTTGTGAGATCCCATCTGGAGGCCTTTTCCGGTACTCTGCGGGAGGGGGTTTCGACCACGGGGGGCTTCTACATCACTATCAGATCTCATCCTTGCAAGTAACCGCGAAGGGGTTGACGACCCCTTTATTGCGTTGGGTGCAAGTATTTGTTTGTTTGTGTAGGTGCAACCATTGGTGACTTGTGTGTTCCTCCTACTGGATTGATACCTTGGTTCTCAACTAAGGGAAATACTTTTCTCTACTTTGCTGCATCACCCTTTCCTCTTCAATGGAAAAACCAACACAAGCTCAAGAAGTAGCACTTCTCCTAGATAGATCTTGTGTGTTGGTAGGAATTTTTTTGATTTTCATGCTTCGTTACCCAACAGTGGCATCACGAGCTATGTCTATTCATAGATGTATATGCATGAGTAGAACACAAAGATTTGTGGGCGTTGATGCTCAAATTACTTACCTCTCTTGTCTTATTTGGATTCAGCGGCATTGTAGGATGAAAAGTCTCAGACCAACTTTATATGTCTTCGCACATGGGACCGGTTCCACGGACTGACATGCAACTTGTTTTGCATAAGGTGGCTAGCGGGTGTCTGTCTCTCCTACTTTAGTTGAATCTAATTTAATGAAGGTGGTCCTTGTAGAAGGTTAAAAGGCAACTTCATTATCACCATTATGGTTTTGCGTAGGTAAGAACGGTTCTTGCTAGTTGCCCATAGCAGCCACGTAAAATTTTCAACAACAAAGTAGAGGACGTCTAACATGTTTTTGAAGGAAATATGCCCTAGAGGCAATAATAAATTTGTTATTTTATATTTCCTACTTCATGATAAATGTTTATTATTCATGCTAGAATTGTATTAACCAGAAACTTGATACATGTGTGGATACATAGACGAAACACCATGTCCCTAGTAAGCCTCTACTAGGCTACCTCGTTAATCAAAGATGGTTAAGTTTCCTAACCATAGACATGTGTTGTCATTTGATGAACAAGATCACATCATTAGGAGAATGATGTGATGGACAAGACCCATTCGTTCTTAGCATTATGATCGCTCAAATTTTATTGATATTGCTTTCTTCATGTCAAATACATATTCCTCCAACTATGAGATTATGCAACTCCCGGATAACAGAAGAATGACTTATGTACTATCAAACATCACAACGTAACTGGGTGATTATAAAGATGCTCTACAGGTATCTCCGAAGGTGTTTGTTGGGTTGGCATAGATTGAGATTAGGATTTGTCACTCCGAATATCAGAGAGGTATCTCTGGGCCCTCTCGATAATGCACATCATAAGAAGCCTTGCAAGCAAACTGACTAATGAGTTAGTTACAAGATGATGCATTAGAGAACGAGTAAAGAGATTTGCCGGTAACGAGATTGAACTAGGTATGAAGATACCGACGATCGAATCTCGAGCAAATAACATATTGTTGACAAAGGTAATAACGTATGTTGTCATAATAGTTTGACCGATACAGATCTTGGTAGAATATGTGGGAGACAATATGAGCATCCAGGTTCTGCTATTGGTTATTGACTAGAGAGGTGTCTCGGTCATGTCTACATAGTTCTCGAACCCATAGGGTCCACACGCTTAACGTTCGATGATGATTTTATATTATATGAGTTATGTGATTTGGTGACCGAATGTTGTTCGGAGTCTCGAATGAGATCATGGACATGATGAGGAGTCTCGAAATGGTCGAGAGGTAAAGAATGATATATAGGATCATAGTATTCGGACATCGGAAGTGTTCCGGGTAGTATCAGGTATTTATCGGACTACCGGGGGGGGTGTTTGTCGGTGTCAAAACCGGCGGATCTCGGGTAGGGGGTCCCGAACTGTGCGTCTAAGGCTAATGGTAACAGGAGGCGGGGGACACAATGTTTACCCAGGTTCGGGCCTTCTCGATGGAGGTAATACCCCACTTCCTGCTTGATTGATCTTGATGATATGAGTATTACAAGAGTTGATCTACCATGAGATCGTAGAGGCTAAACCCTAGAAGCTAGCCTATGATTATGATTGTTCTTGTCCTACGGACTAAACCCTCCGGTTTATATAGACAGCGGAGGGGGCTAGGGTTACACAGAGTCGGTTACAGAGAAGTAGATCTACATATCCGGATTGCCAAGCTTGCCTTCCACGCAAAGGGGAGTCCCACCCGGACATGAGACGAAGTCTTCAATCTTGTATCTTCATAGTCCAAGAGTCTGGCCAAAGTATATAGTCCGGCTATCCAAGGACCCCCTAATCCAGGGCTCCCTCAGTAGCCCCTGAACCAGGCTTCAATGACGATGAGTCCGGTGCGCAGATTGTCTTCGCATTGCAAGGCGGGTTCCTTCTCCGAATACTCCATAGAAGATCTTGAATATGAGGATCTGTACGGCTCTGCAAACTAATTTCCACATACCACCATAGAGAGCACAATATTCCACAAATCTAATCAGCTGGCAACTTTTCATAGCGTGACATCACGCCACGACCCGGTCATTACGAACCATTTTTCCCAGCCTGCCACTGCACGTGTTGTGAGGCGGTTTTATTGGCACGTCTTGTCGAAGCAGAGATCGTGTTCCCCTTATCGCGGGATTCTCATCAATACGGGTGTGGGTAACCCAACCATGCTTGTTACTATGACTCCTCAATTTTAGGCAAGTTCCAAACAGCCACGCGGAGGACGCTTGATATTCACCCTCTTTATAAAGGGACCAGGGCCTGTCCTTTTCTTCCCACGCTCGATCCCTCCCTTCCCCCACCTCAAGTTCCAACACCCAAGGCTCGGGCTAAGCGCTTCAGACCTTCAACCATGTCCAGACCAACCTTCAAGGCCGGTCGATGGTGTCACGCCCAATATGCGACCCTATCCAAAAGGAACTCGAAGGTCCCACCAAGGATAGACCCGCATATTGAAACGCTTTTGCAAGGTGGATATCATTACATCAACATTACATAATAGATGGAGATACATACATAAGGCATACAAAGCCACACGAATACAATATCACAATACATAAGAGCATCATCCGACTACGGATGGAACACAAACATAAACTCAAACGACATCCACCCTACTAGCCCAGGCTGCCGATCTGGAACCTATCCCCTGATCGAAGAAGAAGCAGAAGAAGAACTCCAAGACAAGCAAACATCGCTCTCGCGTCAAGATCATCGCATAAACATGTACCTGCAACTGTTGTTGTAGTAATCTATGAGCCACGAGGACTCAGCAATCCCATTACCATGGGTATCAAGACTAGCAAAGCTTAAAGGGAAAGGAAGGGGTAATGTGGTGAGGCTACAGCAGCGACTAAGCATATATGGTGGCTAACATACGCAAATAAGAGCGAGAAGAGAGCAAGCGGAACGGTCGTGAAGCTAGCAATGATCAAGAAGTGATCCTGAACTCCTACTTACGTCAAACATAACCCAAAGACCATGTTCACTTCCCGGACTCCGCCGAGAAGAGACCATCACGGCTACACACGCGGTTGATGCGTTTTAATTCGGATCTGGTGTCAAGTTATCTACAACCGGACATTAACAAATTCCCATCTGCCTATAAC
>NC_057801.1:400022172-400023215 GCF_018294505.1 Triticum aestivum | reverse complement strand
GCAAGTCCTGATAGACATCAGGTGCCTCAATCCACCCAGATGTGTGTTTAGGTTGCCACCTTAGATAAGCCATTAATTAACAATCTCACATCTGTCATGGATATTCACTCACCCAATCCACGTCTACTAGCATAGCATAGCATAATAAGCAAACGTAGAAGTAACTCCCAAGGTTTCATAAGTAACAGGTAATAGGTACTACCTCATCTACTTCCCATCCCACAATTTAATTAGATCCTAACAATGCAAGTGTTTGAGGGTTTGATCTAATGCAATAAAACTGGGTAGTAGGAAAGATATGATCAAGTGTTACTTGCCTTGCTGATGATCCGCGTGTCCTAGGGTTTCGAAGTAACAAGCGGCGCAATCCGGGTAATCTATCGCAGACAAACAACAAGCATACAATAAGTACTCATCTAATGCACAGGGAAATCTCGAATAAAAGATCTAACCAGAGAGTTCAACTTAAGAACCCTGGTTGCAAAAGAATCGAATCAAATAAGCATCGAAAGTCAAACGACGAAAGAAAACAACTCGGTTCTAGCAAGTTGAAACTAGGTCAAATTTTTACAGTAACAAAACTTAGTTTAAGTTGGTTAGTCGGAACGGCGGTTTCGAGGCGAAACTCCAGGCATTTGAATCACCTGATTCCGACAAACGAGCGGAAAAATAGACTAGAAAGAAGATCGGATCTGAAATCACGATCGGAAGAATCGCGGAATAAATCCGACGAGAAAAGAGAACGACGAACGGTTAAACGAACGGACGTTCATTAACCTGGAAGAATCCGGTGATCACGTTCGTTAGGACGAATGGTCCAGGGAACGGTAAAAGGCAACTAAATCGGAAAAGAAAACAAATCCGATCTAGGAAACCGGAACGGTTTAGAGAAAAAAAAAAGAATCGGAACGATTAGAAGATAACGATCCGAGAAAAAGAATAGATGTAGCGCGGGGCTAGTACCTCGAAGAGCAAGGTCTCCGGTGAGCGGGGCTCCGGCGGCGTCGGCGTAGGGCGGCGGCGTAAGGCGGCGGCGGCGTGTG
>NC_057801.1:400021128-400021938 GCF_018294505.1 Triticum aestivum | reverse complement strand
GCGGCGTGTGGGGCGCGGTGGGGAGGGGTGGCGCGGTGGTGAGGGGTGGAGGAGAGGAGAGGTGTTGGTTTGATGGTTTAGAGGGGGGGGTGCTTGGGTATTTATATTGGGGAGGGGAGGGTTTTGCTTGGGGTAGGGGACAAGAAATAGATCTAGGATTAGGAAACAAAAGAGGGAAAAGATCTAGAAAAAAACGAAAGTAGATGAATCCTACTAGGAATCCACGAAGGATGGCGGCTCCCTGGCGCCTTGCGCCTGGTGCGGCTCCTCCCTGGGCGTGGCGCGCGCGGTGGCCTTGTGGCCTTGGCCGGCCGGCGGCTAGCAGCTTGGGCCTTTGGCCCAAGGCGCTGCAGTTTTTTTTTTCTAAATCGGTCTCGCGCGCAGAGAAACAAAATAGAAAAAATCTAAACGAACTCCAAACCTAATACAGTAAACTTTCCCCGACTCCTAAAAATGAGTCGAACAAAAATGAACTTTACTCGGGGCCTAAAATGCAATTTTTTAAAAACACGCATTTTTCCCTAAGGCAAATAAAACGCAAATAAAACTCCGGCAAAAACCAAAATGGGTTTTTTTATTAAATCTTCATTTTTTCCTAAATTTGGGAAAGTCATATTATTCCCTCTCTCAAAATTTTTATAGGAAAAACTTTATGAAGATAATTAAATAAATCCAAATGATCCTATTTTCAAAATTTGAGAAATCCCAAATATGAAAATAATGAAACTTCCAACTCTCTCCGAGGGTCCTTGAGTTGCGTGAAATTTTCTAGGATCGGAAAATGCGAGAAAAATATGATATGCATGATGA
>NC_057801.1:400014852-400018073 GCF_018294505.1 Triticum aestivum | reverse complement strand
CAAAGTATATAGTCCGGCTATCCAAGGACCCCCTAATCCAGGGCTCCCTCAGTAGCCCCTGAACCAGGCTTCAATGACGATGAGTCCGGTGCGCAGATTGTCTTCGCATTGCAAGGCGGGTTCCTTCTCCGAATACTCCATAGAAGATCTTGAATATGAGGATCTGTACGGCTCTGCAAACTAATTTCCACATACCACCATAGAGAGCACAATATTCCACAAATCTAATCAGCTGGCAACTTTTCATAGCGTGACATCACGCCACGACCCGGTCATTACGAACCATTTTTCCCAGCCTGCCACTGCACGTGTTGTGAGGCGGTTTTATTGGCACGTCTTGTCGAAGCAGAGATCGTGTTCCCCTTATCGCGGGATTCTCATCAATACGGGTGTGGGTAACCCAACCATGCTTGTTACTATGACTCCTCAATTTTAGGCAAGTTCCAAACAGCCACGCGGAGGACGCTTGATATTCACCCTCTTTATAAAGGGACCAGGGCCTGTCCTTTTCTTCCCACGCTCGATCCCTCCCTTCCCCCACCTCAAGTTCCAACACCCAAGGCTCGGGCTAAGCGCTTCAGACCTTCAACCATGTCCAGACCAACCTTCAAGGCCGGTCGATGGTGTCACGCCCAATATGCGACCCTATCCAAAAGGAACTCGAAGGTCCCACCAAGGATAGACCCGCATATTGAAACGCTTTTGCAAGGTGGATATCATTACATCAACATTACATAATAGATGGAGATACATACATAAGGCATACAAAGCCACACGAATACAATATCACAATACATAAGAGCATCATCCGACTACGGATGGAACACAAACATAAACTCAAACGACATCCACCCTACTAGCCCAGGCTGCCGATCTGGAACCTATCCCCTGATCGAAGAAGAAGCAGAAGAAGAACTCCAAGACAAGCAAACATCGCTCTCGCGTCAAGATCATCGCATAAACATGTACCTGCAACTGTTGTTGTAGTAATCTATGAGCCACGAGGACTCAGCAATCCCATTACCATGGGTATCAAGACTAGCAAAGCTTAAAGGGAAAGGAAGGGGTAATGTGGTGAGGCTACAGCAGCGACTAAGCATATATGGTGGCTAACATACGCAAATAAGAGCGAGAAGAGAGCAAGCGGAACGGTCGTGAAGCTAGCAATGATCAAGAAGTGATCCTGAACTCCTACTTACGTCAAACATAACCCAAAGACCATGTTCACTTCCCGGACTCCGCCGAGAAGAGACCATCACGGCTACACACGCGGTTGATGCGTTTTAATTCGGATCTGGTGTCAAGTTATCTACAACCGGACATTAACAAATTCCCATCTGCCTATAACTGCAGGCACGTCTTTCGAAAGATTATACCCTGCAGGGGTGTCCCAACTTAGCCCATGATAAGCTCTCGCAATCAATGAAGGATATACCTTCTCCCAGGAAGACCCGATTAGACTCGGAATCCCGGTTTACAAGACATTTCGACAATGGTAAAACAAGACCAGCAAAGCCGCCCGATGCGCCGACAAATCCCGATAGGAGCTGCACATATCTCGTTCTCAGGGCCACACCGGATGAGTCTAGCTACGAGTAAAACCAACCCTCAAGTTGCCCCGAGGTGGCCCCGCAGGCAGCTTAGTTCGGACCAACACTTAGACAAGCACTGGCCCGGGGGGGGGGGGGGCTAAAATAAAGATGACCCTCGGGTTGGCCGACCCAAGGGAAAGGTATAGGTGGTGGTGAGGCAAATGGTAAAACCAAGGTTGGGCCTTGCTGGAGGAGTTTTATTCAAAGCGAACTGCAAGGGGTCCCATAAATCACCCAACCGCGTAAGGAACGCAAAATCCGGGAACATAACACCGGTATGACGGATACTAGGGCGGCAAGAGTGGAACAAAACACCAAGCAAAAGGCCGAGTCTTCCACCCTTTACCAAGTATATAGATGCATTAATAATATAAGAGATATTGTGATATCCCAACATAATCCTGTCCACCATGGGGAAATCTTCAACTTCACCTGCAACTAGCAACACTATAAGAGGGGCTGAGCAAAAGCGGTAACATAGCCAAACAACGGTTTGCATAGGAAAGGTATCAAAGGTTAGAGGTTCATGGCAATATGGGAGGCTTGATAAACAGGTGATAGGTAGCGCAGCAAAGCGATAGAACGAAGCAACTAGCATAGCAATGATAGTAGTGAGATCCAGGGTAGCGGTCATCTTGCCTGAAATCCCGCAAGGAAGAAGAACGAGTCCATGAAGAAGATGAACGAATGAAGCCGAACCAAGCGTAGACGAACAAATCCTCACAAAATTGAATAACATGTAAACACTCTGCCAGGAAACATTTTGAAGAAAAGTAGAGCACGAAAATGACATGCTAGACTACTCCATAATTGCAACCAGAGGCATGAATGGATAGAGCATAACCATATGTTCAAAATATCCTTACTGAAGTATCTCAAAATATGCATGGATCTCTCTGTAGCATCAAGTTTACATGGCATCAAAATAACAGCAGAACAGGGACTAAAATCAGTAACATCACAATGCCTAGTTTGCATGCTTGTGCTAGTCACCACATTGATCACAAAAATACATGGTAAGAACCTCTGTAAAGAAGACATAGCATAGTTTAAAACACATGTAGACATCAACCTCATAGGATGCACACATCAAACACGGAAAAAATGACAAATGAGCAAGTTCTGTTAACTGACAGCAGACAACATCATGAAGCACTCTTGCAACGATGATTCAGGCATCAAGATGAGCTCAAATGAACATGATGCAATGGAATGAAATGATGTACTCGTTGAGACGAACAATTTGACATATTACACGCACGAAACGGAGCTACGGATGCAGAGATATGACATGTTAAACAGGGCACCAGAATGTGAATATCTCGGGGACTTAGACGAAATATCACCTCCGAAACAGGTCTGGGGTTTCGGGCACTCAGGTCGAGGTTCGTCGGAGGCGGCCGGAGTTCTCGCCGGAGTTGAGGAGAAGGTGGCCGGAGGGGCTCAGGGACGACCGGAGATGCTCGGGAGGGGCGGATCCGGTCCGGCCCTACCGGATCCAACCAGCGGGGGCGAGGGGCGTGGCGGCGGAGACCAATGGCGCTGGGTGGAGGCGAGCTCCGGCGCGGCGGACGCGGCGTCGCCGAAGGCGAAGCCGGGCGGCGCGGCAAGCGGGATCCGCAGGCGGCG
>NC_057801.1:400012870-400013897 GCF_018294505.1 Triticum aestivum | reverse complement strand
CGTGCCTGGGCGGGCCGCGGCGGCGGCGGGTGGCGGCGTGCCACGTGGCAGGCGCGGGCTGGACGGGAGTGGCGGCTGGACGTGTCCGGCCGTTGGCGGACATGTCCGGCGGCGCGGAAGGGATGGATCTAGGGTTTCGGGGGTTTGGATTGCGAAAATTTCGGGGAGAGCACATATTTATAGGTAGAGGGAGCTAGGAGAGTCCAAATGAGGAGCGGTTTCGCCCACACGATCGTGATCGAACGACCGAGAGCATGGAAGAGACTTAGATGGGTTTTGGGCCACTTTGGAGAGGTGTTGGGCTGCAAGACGAAAGGGGGGTTTCGGCTACGCGGTTAACCGTTGGAGTATCAAACGACCTCCAAATGGCACGAAACTTGACAGGCGGTCTACCGTTGCTATACCAAGGCCGCTTGACAAGACTCAGTCCATTCCGAGAACGTTTAACACCTGCTCATGAAGAGAGGCAAGAAGGGGACGCCAGATGACATAGGAGCGCCGGATTGCAAAACGGACAATGGGGAAAATGCTCGGATGCATGAGACGAACACGTATGCAAAATGAAATGCACATGATGACATGATAAAATGCAACACGCAAGAAAATGACATGGCAATGACAACAAATAACTAGCGGACACCTGGCGCATCGAATCTGGGGCGTTAGAACACTCCTCCACTAACAAGAGATCTCGTCCCGAGATCTTAGGACCGAGATGGAAGGGAAAATGGATGAGGTGAAACAAGAACTAAAGAGAAGAAGCAAAGAATCGAGAGCACTCGAGAATAAGAGAGGAACGACGAGAATGATGAGAATCGGAAGCTCACGGAATCAGATAGACTATGAAACCACTCCGGTTAGAATAAGATAAGAAAACGAATAAGACTGAAAGGATTAAGGCAGCACTCCGGTTGAACAAGGAAAGAATAGAACACGAACTTTACAAGATGGGATGGCACTTGACGACATAAGCAACGCAATGCCTCCGAAAGAATTGAGAGAATGGAATGAAAAGAACTTAGAAGGA
>NC_057801.1:400007774-400008957 GCF_018294505.1 Triticum aestivum | reverse complement strand
GCAAGTCCTGATAGACATCAGGTGCCTCAATCCACCCAGATGTGTGTTTAGGTTGCCACCTTAGATAAGCCATTAATTAACAATCTCACATCTGTCATGGATATTCACTCACCCAATCCACGTCTACTAGCATAGCATAGCATAATAAGCAAACGTAGAAGTAACTCCCAAGGTTTCATAAGTAACAGGTAATAGGTACTACCTCATCTACTTCCCATCCCACAATTTAATTAGATCCTAACAATGCAAGTGTTTGAGGGTTTGATCTAATGCAATAAAACTGGGTAGTAGGAAAGATATGATCAAGTGTTACTTGCCTGCAAAGTTGATGAAGATGGTTCGCACTCAAAACTCGTGATAGATCTAATCGTCACACTCCGGTCAATCTATCGTAAGCAAACAATAGTAACCACACAATAAGTACTCAACTAATGCACAAGTAAAACTCGAATGAGAGAACGAACCAGAAAGTTCAACTTAAGAACCCTGGTGGCAAAAGAAAGAACGAACCGAACAAACGATGGAAAACAAACGGCGGAAGAAAACAGCTCGGTTCTAGCAAGTTGAAACTAGGTCAAATTTTACTGTAGCAAAAGCTTGTTCAAGTTGATTAGATGGAACGGCGGTTTTGAGACGAAACTCCAGGCGCTTGAATCACCTGATTCCGATAAACGAGCGAGAAGATAAACTAGAACGAAGATCGGATCTGAGATCGCGATCGCAGAATAAATCCGACGAAAAGAAAAAGAAGAACGGTTAAATGAACGGACGTTCGTGAACCTAGAAGAATCCGGTGATCACGTTCGTTAGGACGAACGGTCCGGCGAACGGTCCGAAAGAAGAACGAAAACCAATCTAGGGTTTTCGGAAAAGAGATCAAAACGAAAAACCGATCTAGAACACTGGAACGGTTTAGCGGAAAATCGGAAAGAAAACGAATCGGTAGAGAAGAAAAGAATCGGAACGGTTTATAAGAAAAACCGAACCGAGGAAAAGAAGAGACGCGGCGCGGTACCTCCGGCGAACGGCGGCGACGGCGGTGTTGACGCAGGGCGGCGGCGGCGCGGTGACGCATGGCGGTGGTGGCGGCACTAGGGCGCGGGGTTGGGCGGCGTTGGGCGCGGCGGCGATGCACAAGGGCGGCGGCGCGGGTGAGAGGCGCGGGGTGAGGCGCGGTGGCGCG
>NC_057801.1:400000276-400007633 GCF_018294505.1 Triticum aestivum | reverse complement strand
GGTGGCGCGGCGTGGGGTGTGGCGGCGCGGCGTGGGGCGGCGGAGAGGAGAGGAGAGGTGTTGGTTTGATGTGTTTAGAGGGGGGGGGTGCTTGGGTATTTATATTGGGGAGGGGAGGGTTTTGCTTGGGGTAGGGGACAAGAAATAGACTAGGATTAGGAAACAAAAGGAAAAGATCTAGAAATAGATACGGAATAAACGAACATAGGACAAGAGTCCTACTAGGACTAGGCAAAAGAAGGAAGCGGCGGCTCCCTGGTGTACGCGCGCTATGGCCTCTTGGCCGGCCGGCGGCTAGTGGCTTGGGCCTTTGGCCCAAGGCGCTGCAGATTTTTTTTTTAAACGGTCTCGCGCGCAGAAAAATAAATAAAAGAAAATCTAAACGAACTCCAAAATTAATAAAGTAAATTTTCTCCGACTCCTAAAAATGAGCTGAACAAAATGAACTTTACTCGGGACCTAAAAAGCAATTTTTGAAAACACGCATTTTTCCCTATCCAAATAAAATGCGAATAAAACTCCGGCAAACAAAATTTGATCTATTTATTAAATCTTCATTTTCCTAAATTTGGGAAAGTCATATTATTCCCTCTCTTATATTTTTGATAACGGAAAAATAATTGAAGATGAAATAAATAAATCAAATGATCCTCTTTTCAATTTGAGAAAACTCTCAAATAACGAAATCTCCAACTCTCTCCAAGGGTCCTTGAGTTGCGTGAAATTTCTAGGATCGACCAAAATGCAAGAAAATAAAATATGCATGATGATCTATTCCAAATTGAAAATAAATTCAAAGGGGCTTTGAATTTAATTCTTTGAAACTCCCAACTCATATTTCATATAATTTGAAGAAGTCCTTTTATCTTCTCTCGTGAAAATCATTGAGTCGCATAAAGTTTCAGAATTGGAATATTTCCAAATGAAATTAAATTATTTTTGAAACACCCTTTTCATTTTTAAATGGAAGAAGTCATGTCATCTTCTCTCTAGGGTTTTGTGTTTGAAAAGCATTTGAATTCATGGAGATCAGAAAACAAATATGAAAGTTTAGGAAAGTCCTTTTATTCCCTCTCATTTAACTTTCAAAAAGAATTCGAATCTCACTCAATTCACGCAATCAATCAAACAATCAGTCAAATCTATCTATTTATTATAACATTCCAAAATTTAGAATTTTGGGATGTTACAAACTACCATCCTTAAAATGAATCTCGTCCTCGAGATTCGGAGAGGCTAGCAAGAAAAGGTTAGGGTTTGGGGTCTCCTCAAATCCATCAATCGTCTCCGGGGTCTGGGATGCTACCACCCTTAGAAACATCGTTACAGCTCCATCAATACTCATATACTCCATCCATATTGTTAACAGTGTCGGTCTTCTCAGATCTTCAGGATAAATCCTTCTCTGGGTTCGTTCGGTAGTGGCATAACCTTTTTCCTTAATTCTTATGTCCTTTCATCTTGGTAAGGTTATTCTGAAACTGGGTCTTCTTTAGCTGACGGATCTGGCGCCAAAACTAAACAACTATCGATATCTCATGGCGGTCAACAATTTATGGTTTCTCCTGCAGGAAAGGGTCTGGGTTGAACCTCACCGTATAACCTACGGTTGGCAACAACTGTCGTGTACAAGGGAAAAAAATACCTATACCTTTCTAAGGTTCCAACAAGGTTTTGATCGTCGTCTCTCCACTATAGGTAAGTCACTCAGATTTACCATCCCATATAGCAAAGCGAATAATAAGAGTAAGTCGGTATGGTGATCAATCCATCCCGCACCCAAATCATTTCCTTGTACATGGTTTAGCGAATCTCGCATTCTAACACTCGGTCATCCTCACAAGCATTGCAGAATTCTTCTTCTCGACGAACCAAGTTGGGAAAATCCATTGATTCTGCAAGCCAAACAAACGTCTATCGTTACTTAACAACTCTCAGGTTTTGCGTAAACTCCTATAGAATCGTCGGTTGATACAAGTCGTAACTTCTTCCAGGGTTTTTCCTTCAGCAAGAGTGTGCTTGCTTCTTGGCAGGTCCTGGGGCCTGTGGGTTATGGCCCATCTCATCACTTGCAAATCTTGAACTCATCATCTGGGCAACTGATCATTATCCCAACATCCAACTTCCTGGCATACTTAAAATCCATCCAAATGTACTGTCTCTTTTCCTTATATTTGCACCAAACGGGGACATGATTACTCAGACTCTTCATGGAATTTCCATTGATCCATATTTCCAACATCATACCTCCTTTATATCCAATAACACTTCATCTCTTCATCCTCGTGGGATGTCCCACATACCGTGATAAAACTTATACTTATGAAATCCATACTCCACTTCGTGGAACATCATTATCCTTTCCAGGGTCAAGCGTCCTTATAGGGGAATATTAGCCATCTCTGCATGGCACTTCTTCAACTGGGAAACGTAAAACACATCTTGAACTCCTGACAGTCCTCCGGGTGACTCCAACTTGTTGGCCACTTCTCCATACGCTCCAAAACTCGGTATGGTCCTACAAATCTCGGGGCTAACTTTCCCTTAACTCCAAATAGTTTAACTCCTCGCAGAGCTGGCACACAAAGATATGCTCTGTCTCCGATTTCATAGACTACCTCCTTGCGTTTTTTTTAGTCTGCATAACTCTTCTGCCTGGACTGAGCTACCTTCAGTCTATCTCGAAGCAACTTAACATTCTCTTCTCACTCCTTGATCACATTTGGTCCAAACAACTGACGGTCTCCAACTTCATCCCACATCAACGGTGTCTGGCTCTTTCTCCCATACAAAGCTTCAAAAAGGGGCCATCTTCAAACTGACTTGGTAGCTATTCTTGAATGAGAAAACTCCGCGTGAGGTAAATTATCATCACTACTAGATCCATAATCTAGCGCACACGCTCTCAACATGTCCTCCAAAATCTGATTGACTCTCTTGATTTATCCATCTGTCTGCGGATGAAAGGCTGTACTGAACTCTAGCCTAGTACCCAAAGTCTGGTGCAGCTGATTCCAAAACTTTGAGGTAAACTGCGTTCCTCTACGATGGTCCTCGGAACTCCATGCAGACATACGATCCTTTCTCAAATATATATCTTGGCCAACTTCGCACTTGTATAGGTGGTTTTCTCTGGGATAAAGCGAGCCACTTTGATCAAGCGAATAAACTATTACCCAGATAGAATCATATCCCGTTCGGGTTCTGGGAAATCTGGTAATGAAATCCATGCCAAGCTTATCCTGCTTCCATTCAGGTATTAGCATAGGCTGCAATAATCCTGCTGACTTCTGATGCTCTGCTTTTACTTTCTCTGACATACATCACTTACGACTACATACTCCGTAATATCCTCCTTCATACCAGTCCACCAGAAACACTCCTTCAAATCCAAATACATATTGGTGTTTCCAGGGCGAATCAAGTATGGTGAGTCATGAGCCTCCTGAAGTATTAACTTCCTGATCTTTGCATTATTGGCACATATACACTATTCTCAAACCATAAGGTGTCGTGTTCATCCTTATGAAAACCTTTGACCTTTCCTTTGCTCATCCTCTCTTTTACCTCAGCAATCTCTTTGTCATCCTTCTGAGCTTCACGGATCTTTTCCAACAATGTAAACTGAGCTTCCATTGCTGCAACAAAACCTTTGGGAACAATCTCCAATCGAAGTTCCCTGAAAATCCTCGGCTAACTCCTTTGATAATCCTCTACTTATGAGGGTATTCGTCCTTCTTTTCTTTATGGTTGTGTCCTATTTCTCCACAGAGTTTGTACGCACAAGGTTTCTTCATATCTTTTCCATAAGCTTCAACTTCTGGGTCACAAACCGAGACTTTAGCAAAGTCAACTTAAATTCTTCCCAAGTAGTTACTCCTTGTCATCCGTTGATGGTTTGGTACATCCTCCACCAGGTAGCAACACTTCTTTCAAAGAATGGAAGAGCGTGCTGGGTCATATCCTTTCCGGCTATAGGGTTATTCTCCATGTGATCCTCATGTTCTGAATCCATCGGTCCATCTCCCATTGACTCATCGGTCCAGAGAGTACAAGCTCATCTCCATTCATCCTCTATTGGGTCCATGGGTTTGGGGTGGGATAAGAGAGATCGAGAGGGATGCACTCAATACAAAAAAAAGTTTTGAAAAGACAGATTTTATTGTGGCTGTCGGAAAAACATCAAACAAATGACAGCTCACAATCGTCGCATCTAACGTATGTATGTAACAGGGGTTTGGTCTTCTAAAGGTCAATAGATCTTCAAAGTCGTCAAACTCTTCAAGTCATGTTCGTGTCTCCGATGGCTTCTTCCAATCGTGCTTGTCCTGCTCAAGTTCTTTTGCCAGATCATCTCTGTTGACGCGAAGTCTCTCGCGACGTCCTTCAATATTTCTGAAGTTACGTTCCAACTGCCGGTTTCAACATCCTTGACATGATCCATGATCCTACTGTCCTTCAGTTACTGTCAAATCTCCGGTATCTCGATGTTTTGCTCCTTCATCTTGTCTACTTTCAGCTTCTGGGTCCTGAGTTCTTCACCAATTGCCTTATGGTCAAATATTGCTTCTTGTAGGTCCATCTTAACTTCCTGATGTAACACTCCAGATCCTGGTGAATACACCAGCTAAGGTTAACACTCCAACGTTTGCAGATAGATGCTCCATCAGCTTTCTACCATCCAATCCTTCCATGCATCTGCATGCTTAACTCCGCACGGTGACAATAGCATAGGCGGGCGATAACATCATGGATAGCCGTGTTTTTTTTTGCTCTTGTCATTTCCATGAGTTAATAACTCCTGCCTTAGGGTTCTCTTGACAAAACTTTGAGTTACTAACTCTCCATGCTCCGGTCTTTCTCCGATACACCTTGATCTCGGTATTGATAACTTCCATAGTCTGCCAGGTTCCATAAAGGTAGCCTTCCTGGGTCATACAAATCTAGGGATTCTTCAGAGCCTCCAATTCTCCAAGTCTTCGGAGTCTTCAACAGTTGTAGTTTCCATTTACACGGTAAAATCCTCTTCATTCCAAATGGTCTTAGTTGTCCGATATCTTGTCTCCTTGGAGTGGTCTCATCAGTCAAATCTTCGAGTGGTCAAAAGGGAAAAGGGGTATGGTCTCACTAAAAAGGGAATATTTGAATAAACTCAGAAGAGAAGAGAGGTAAAAGGTTTTTTTTTTTGAAAGGGAAAAGTTGTAGAGAAAAATCTTTGCTATGGGCTTGCCAGTTTCTAGGGTCACGTCCTACAGTCAACATGTGCTCTGATACCATCTCTGTAGCGACCCGACCCGAATGGATCAAGTCTCTGTGCTTTCGTGTCATCCCTGGATCGGTATGCTGACACACACAGTACTCGAAGGATTTATAACAGAGGTAAATCACATGTATAAAGTAACGTAAAAACTATTACCTCAATCCAAAATATAGCGGAAGCAACAAGGTTGTGGATTCCCATCAACACCAACGGCAAAGTTGAGTATAGGAAATCCTAACCCTAACGTACCACTTACTCGTCGTCTGAAAAGTCTGCAACATGAAAAGTTGCAGCCCGAAAACGGGTCAGCACATGGAATATGCTGGCAATGTAACACATAGAGAGTAATGAAAGAATAGGCTATACTACATGCATATATGGCTGGTGGAAAGCTCTATGGTTACAGTTTTTGCGAAAAGCCAATTTTTCCCTACTTCAAAGGAATAAAATTTATTTAACTATCATGGTGGTTGTTAAACATTGAGAATGGTTGACAGCATCCTCAATCCCAATTAAAAGTACTCATTAAACCCAAACAAATTATAATAAGTAATGTGTTGAGATCAACAGGATAATCCAAGAACTAGATACTCAAAATGTCCATAACCGGGGACACGACTAATCATGATTAGTTTGTTACTCTGCAGAGGTTGCGCACTTTTCCCCACATGACTCGATCGCCTCCGTTTGTTTTCTCGCACTACCTGGTGTTTGAGAAACGGATGACCGAGACATAGTCTTTCAGAAGCACTAGCACCTTACATGTGGGGTAGACCGGTACACCTACATCCCCTACATCTGCTAGTCCACCCCGTAAGAGTTCGCACAACTTAGTCAACTATGCTAGAGCCCATAGTAGCATGTGGCTGCACACGGAAGTTTCCAGTTTGAAATATCTTATGATCCCTTTGAGCCTGGGTGGCGGTCCAAAAAAAAACAGGCAAGTCCTGATAGACATCAGGTGCCTCAATCCACCCAGATGTGTGTTTAGGTTGCCACCTTAGATAAGCCATTAATTAACAATCTCACATCTGTCATGGATATTCACTCACCCAATCCACGTCTACTAGCATAGCATAGCATAATAAGCAAACGTAGAAGTAACTCCCAAGGTTTCATAAGTAACAGGTAATAGGTACTACCTCATCTACTTCCCATCCCACAATTTAATTAGATCCTAACAATGCAAGTGTTTGAGGGTTTGATCTAATGCAATAAAACTGGGTAGTAGGAAAGATATGATCAAGTGTTACTTGCCTGCAAAGTTGATGAAGATGGTTCGCACTCAAAACTCGTGATAGATCTAATCGTCACACTCCGGTCAATCTATCGTAAGCAAACAATAGTAACCACACAATAAGTACTCAACTAATGCACAAGTAAAACTCGAATGAGAGAACGAACCAGAAAGTTCAACTTAAGAACCCTGGTGGCAAAAGAAAGAACGAACCAAACAAACGATGGAAAACAAACGGCGGAAGAAAACAACTCGGTTCTAGCAAGTTGAAACTAGGTCAAATTTTACTGTAGCAAAAGCTTGTTCAAGTTGATTAGATGGAACGGCGGTTTTGAGACGAAACTCCAGGCGCTTGAATCACCTGATTCCGATAAACGAGCGAGAAGATAAACTAGAACGAAGATCGGATCTGAGATCGCGATCGCAGAATAAATCCGACGAAAAGAAAAAGAAGAACGGTTAAACGAACGGACGTTCGTGAACCTAGAAGAATCCGGTGATCACGTTCGTTAGGACGAACGGTCCGGCGAACGGTCCGAAAGAAGAACGAAAACCAATCTAGGGTTTTCAGAAAAGAGATCGAAACGAAAAACCGATCTAGAACACTGTAACGGTTTAGCGAAAAATCGGAAAGAAAACGAATCGGTAGAGAAGAAAAGAATCGGAACGGTTTATAAGAAAAACCGAACCGAGGAAAAGAAGAGACGCGGCGCGGTACCTCCGGCGAACGGCGGCGACGGCGGTGTTGACGCAGGGCGGCGGCGGCGCGGTGACGCATGGCGGCGGTGGCGGCACTAGGGCGCGGGGTTGGGCGGCGTTGGGCGCGGCGGCGATGCACAAGGGCGGCGGCGCGGGTGAGA
>NC_057801.1:399997459-399998704 GCF_018294505.1 Triticum aestivum | reverse complement strand
GCGGTGGCGCGGCGTGGGGTGTGGCGGCGCGGCGTGGGGCGGCGGAGAGGAGAGGAGAGGTGTTGGTTTGATGTGTTTAGAGGGGGGGGTGCTTGGGTATTTATATTGGGGAGGGGAGGGTTTTGCTTGGGGTAGGGGACAAGAAATAGACTAGGATTAGGAAACAAAAGGAAAAGATCTAGAAATAGATACGGAATAAACGAACATAGGACAAGAGTCCTACTAGGACTAGGCAAAAGAAGGAAGCGGCGGCTCCCTGGTGTACGCGCGCTATGGCCTCTTGGCCGGCCGGCGGCTAGTGGCTTGGGCCTTTGGCCCAAGGCGCTGCAGATTTTTTTTTAAACGGTCTCGTGCGCAGAAAAATAAATAAAAGAAAATCTAAACGAACTCCAAAATTAATAAAGTAAATTTTCTCCGACTCCTAAAAATGAGCTGAAAAAAATGAACTTTACTCGGGACCTAAAAAGCAATTTTTGAAAACACGCATTTTTTCCCTATCCAAATAAAATGCGAATAAAACTCCGGCAAACAAAATTTGATCTATTTATTAAATCTTCATTTTCCTAAATTTGGGAAAGTCATATTATTCCCTCTCTTATATTTTTGATAACGGAAAAATAATTGAAGATGAAATAAATAAATCAAATGATCCTCTTTTCAATTTGAGAAAACTCTCAAATAACGAAATCTCCAACTCTCTCCAAGGGTCCTTGAGTTGCGTGAAATTTCTAGGATCGACCAAAATGCAAGAAAATAAAATATGCATGATGATCTATTCCAAATTGAAAATAAATTCAAAGGGGCTTTGAATTTAATTCTTTGAAACTCCCAACTCATATTTCATATAATTTGAAGAAGTCCTTTTATCTTCTCTCGTGAAAATCATTGAGTCGCATAAAGTTTCAGAATTGGAATATTTCCAAATGAAATTAAATTATTTTTCAAACACCCTTTTCATTTTTAAATGGAAGAAGTCATGTCATCTTCTCTCTAGGGTTTTGTGTTTGAAAAGCATTTGAATTCATGGAGATCAGAAAGCAAATATGAAAGTTTAGGAAAGTCCTTTTATTCCCTCTCATTTAACTTTCAAAAAGAATTCAAATCTCACTCAATTCACGCAATCAATCAAACAATCAGTCAAATCTATCTATTTATTATAACATTCCAAAATTTAGAATTTTGGGATGTTACATGTTGTTGTTGTTGTTGTTGTTGTTGTTGTTGTTGTTGTTGTTGTTGTTGTTG
>NC_057801.1:399930431-399997359 GCF_018294505.1 Triticum aestivum | reverse complement strand
TTGCTGCTGCTGCTGTTGTTGTTACTGTTGCTATTGCTGTTGTTGCTGTTGCTGTTGTTGCTGCTATTGCTGTTGTTGCTATTGCTGTTGTTGCTGTTGCTGCTGTTGTTGTTGTTGTTGTTGTTGTTGTTGTTGTTGTTGTTGCTGTTGCTGTAGAGAGAAAGGACGAAGGTCGTCCCCTATGCTTTAGACGTAGGCTCTATAGTATGCTATGCTAAGTACCGCACCTGATGTGTGCCTTGCCACATGTCTGGCAAGAGGGTACAAAGGTGATCAAGGAGTGGATCACCAGATAGCGGTCAAAATTATCCTTAGAGGAATAAGGATTTGTTTCTCGATTATGGAGGTGATAAAGAGTTCGGCGTAAAGGGTTACGACGATGCAAGCTTTAACACCTATCCGAATGACTCTGAGTAGCAAACCGGATACGTATAGTGGAGCAACCATTTCGAAAAGCTCCAAGTGGAGCGTGGAAGCAGCATTTACAATATGACCTAGAGATTTGCGAAGTACATACAGATCTGAATGTTGCAGATCCGTTGACTAAAACCTCTCTCACAAGCAAAACATGATCAAACCCCAGAACTCATTGAGTCTTAATCACATGATGATGTGAACTAGTTTAGTGACACTAGTAAACTCTTTGGATGTTGGTCACATGGCGATGTGACCTGTGAGTGTTAATCACATGGCGATGTGAACTAGATTATTGACTCTAGTGCAAGTGGGAGACTGTTGGAAATATGCCCTAGAGGCAATAATAAATTAAGTTATTATTATATTTCCTTGTTCATGATAATCGTTTATTATCCATGCTATAATTGTATTGATAGGAAACTCAGATACATGTGTGGGTACATAGACAACATCATGTCCCTAGTAAGCCTCTAGTTGACTAGCTCGTTGATCAACAGATGGTTACGGTTTCCTGACCATGGACATTGGATGTCATTGATAACGGGATCACATCATTAGCAGAATGATGTGATGGACAAGACCCAATCCTAAGCCTAGCACAAAGATCGTAGTTCGTATGCTAAAGCTTTTCTAATGTCAAGTATCATTTCCTTAGACCATGAGATTGTGCAACTCCCAGATACCGTAGGAATGCTTTGGGTGTACCAAACGTCACAACGTAACTGGGTGGCTATAAAGGTGCACTACAGGTATCTCCGAAAGTGTCTGTTGGGTTGGCACGAATCGAGACTGGATTTGTCACTCCGTGTAAACGAAGAGGTATCTCTGGGCCCACTCGGTAGGACATCATCATAATATGCACAATGTGACCAAGGGGTTGATCACGGGATGATGTGTTACGGAACGAGTAAAGAGACTTGTCGGTAACGAGATTGAACAAGGTATCAGGATACCGACGATCGAATCTCGGGCAAGTACAATACCGCTAGACAAAGGGAATTGTATACGAGATCGATTGAGTCCTTGACATCGTGGTTCATCCGATGAGATCATCGTGGAACATGTGGGAGCCAACATGGGTATCCAGATCCCGCTGTTGGTTATTGACCGGAGAACGTCTCGGTCATGTCTACATGTCTCCCGAACCTGTAGGGTCTACACACTTAAGGTTCGATGACGCTAGGGTTATAAAGGAAGTTTGTATGTGGTTACCGAATGTTGTTCGGAGTCCCGGATGAGATCTCGGACGTCACGAGGAGTTCTGGAATGGTCCGGAGGTAAAGATTTATATATGAAAAGTTGTTGTTCGGGTTCTGGAAAAGTTCGGGTTTTTTTCGGTATTGTACCGGGAAGCTTTCAGAAGGTTCCGGAGGATTCCGGAGGGGTCCGGAGGTCCGGAAATTGTTCCACCACGTCCAATACAATAGCATGGGCTGTAGGGGGGCGCCCTAGCCTTAATGGGCCAGGGGCACCAGCCCTCCCAAGGCCCATGCGCATGGGAAGGGGAAAACCCTAAGGGGGAGGGCCTCCACTTGACTTGGGAGGCATTCCTCCCCCCCTTGGCCGCCGCCCCCTCCTCAGATTGGATCTGAGGGGGCCGCCCCCCCTCTCCCTTGCCCCTATATATATGTGGGGGGTGGGAGGGCAGCCGCACCATAAGTTCTGGCGCAGCCCTCCCCCTCTCCCAAGTACTCCTCCTCTCCCGCGGTGTTTGGCGAAGCTCTGCAGGATTGCCACGCTCCTCCATCACCACCACGCTGTTGTGCTTCTACTGGATGGAGTCTTCCTCAACCTCTCCCTCTCTCTTTGCTGGATCAAGGCATGGGAGACGTCACCGGGCTGTACGTGTGTTGAACGCGGAGGTGCCGTCCGTTCGGCACTAGGATCTCCGATGATTTGGATCACGACGAGTACGACTCCTTCAACCCCGCTCTCTTGAACGCTTCCGCTTAGCGATCTACAAGGGTATGTAGATGCACTCTCCTTCCCCTCGTTGCTGGTTTCTCCTTAGATAGATCTTGGTGACACGTTGGAAAATTTTGAATTTCTGCTACGTTCCCCAACAGTGGCATCATGAGCTAGGTCTATTGCGTAGATTCGTTGCATGAGTAGAACACAAAGTAGTTGTGGGCGTTGATTTTGTTCAATATGCTTACCGTTACTATCCAATCTTGTTTCGACGGTATTGTGGGATGAAGCGGCCCGGACCGACCTTACACGTACACTTACGTGAGACAGGTTCCACCGACTGACATGCACTTGGTGCATAAGGTGGCTAGCGGGTGCCAGTCTCTCCCACTTTAGTCGGAACGGATTCGATGAAAAGGGTCCTTATGAAGGGTAAATAGCAATTGGCATATCACGTTGTGGTTTTGCGTAGGTAAGAAATGTTCTTGCTAGAAACCCATAGCAGCCACATAAAACATGCAAACAACAATTAGAGGACGTCTAACTTGTTTTTGCAGGGTATGCTATGTGATGTGATATGGCCAAGAAGAATGTGATGAATGATATGTGATGTATGAGATTGATCATGTTCTTGTAATAGGATTCACGACTTGCATGTCGATGAGTATGACAACCGGCAGGAGCCATAGGAGTTGTCTTTATTTATTGTATGACCTGCGTGTCATTGAACAACGCCATGTAATTACTTTACTTTATTGCTAACCGGTAGCCATAGCAGTAGAAGTAATAAGTTGGCGAGACAACTTCATGGAGACACAATGATGGAGATCATGATGATGGAGATCATGGTGTCATGCCGGTGACGATGATGATCATGGAGCCCTGAAGATGGAGATCAAAAGGAGCAATATGATATTGGCCATATCATGTCACTATTTGATTGCATGTGATGTTTATCATGTTTATGCATCTTATTTGCTTAGAACGACGGTAGTAAATAAGATGATCCCTTATTAAAATTTCAAGAAAGTGTTCCCCCTAACTGTGCACCGTTGCGAAAGTTCGTCGTTTCGAAGCACCACGTGATGATCGGGTGTGATAGATTTTTACGTTCACATACAACGGGTGTAAGCCAGATTTACACACGCGAAACACTTAGGTTAACTTGACGAGCCTAGCATGTACAGACATGGCCTCGGAACACAAGAGACCGAAAGGTCGAGCATGATTCGTATGGCAGATACGATCAACATGAAGATGTTCACTGATGATGACTAGTCCGTCTCACGTGATGATCGGACACGGCCTAGTTGACCCGGATCATGTAATCACTTAGATGACTAGAGGGATGTCTATCTGAGTGGTAGTTCATAAGATGAACTTAATTATCCTGAACATAGTCAAAAGATCTTTGCAAATTATGTCGTAAGTTCGCGCTTTAGTTCCACTGTTTAGATATGTTCCTAGAGAAAATATAGTTGAAAGTTGACAGTAGCGATTATGCGGACAGAAGAAAGCTTATGTCCTTAATGCACCCCTCAGTGTGCTGAACCCCAAACGTCGTTTGTGGATGTTGTGAACATCGGACGTACACGTTTTGATAACTACGTGATAGTTCAGTTAAACGGTTTAAAGTTGAGGCACCAAAGACGTTTTCGAAACGTCGCGGAACATATGAGATGTTTCGAGGGCTGAAATTGGGATTTCAGGCTCGTGCCCACGTCAAGAGGTATAAGACCTCCGACGATTTTCTTAGCCTACAAACTAAGGGAGAAAATCTCAATCGTTGAGCTTGTGCTCAGATTGTTTGAGTGCGACAATCACTTGAATCGAGTGGAAGTTGATCTTCTAGAGATAGTGATGTTTCTCCAAAGTCATTGCCACCAAGCTGCTAGAGCTTTATGATGAACTATAACATATCAGGGATAGATATGATGATCCTTGAGGTATTCGCGATGTTTGACACCGCGAAAGTAGAAATCAAGAAGGAGCATCAATTGTTGATGGTTGGTGAAACCACTAGTTTCAAGAAGGGCAAGGGCAAGAGGGGATACTTCATGAAACGGCAAATCAGTTGTTGCACTAGTGAAGAAACCCAAGGTTAAACCCAAGGTTGAACCCAAACCCGAGACTAAGTGCTTCTGTAATGAGAGGAACGGACACTGAAGCAGAATTACCCTATATACTTGGTAGATGAGAAGGCTGGCAAGGTCGATAGAAGTATATTAGATATACATTATGTTAATGTGTACTTTACTAGTAGTCCTAGTAGCACCAGGGTATTAGATACCGGTTCGGTTGCTAAGTGTTAGTAACTCGGAATAAAAGCTACGGAATAAATGGAGAGTAGCTAAAGGTGAGCTGACGATATGTATTGGAAGTGTTTCCAAGGTTGATGTGATCAAGCATCGCACGCTCCCTCTATCATCGAGATTTGGTGTTTGCGTTGAGCATAGACATGATTGGACTATGTCTATCGCAATACGGTTATTCATTTAAGGAGAATAATGGTTACTCTGTTTATTTGAATAATACCTTCAATGGTCTTGCACCTAAAAGAATGGTTTATTGAATCTCGATCGTAGTGATACACATTTTCATGCCAAAAGATATAAGATAGTAATGATAGTACCACTTACTTGTGACACTGCCATGTAAGTCATATTAGTGTAAAACGCATGAAGAAGCTCCATGTTGATTGATCTTTGGACTCACTCGTTTTTGAAAAGTTTGAGACATGCGAACCATGTCTATTGGTGTATACGCATGAAGAAACTCCATGCAGATGGATCGTTTGGACTCACTTGATTTTGAATCACTTGAGATATGCAAATCATACCACATGGGCAAGATGACTGAAAAGCCTCGGTTTCAGTAAGATGGAACAAGATAGCAACTTGTTGGAAGTAACACATTTTGATGTGTGTGCGGTCCAATGAGTGCTGAGGCATGCAGTGAATATCGTTATGTTCTTACTTCACAGATGATTCGAGTAGGTGTTGAGTATATTTACTTGATGAAACAAAAGTCTGAATTATTGAATGGTTCAAGTAATTTCAGAGTGAAGTTGAAGATCATTGTGACAAGAGGATAAAATGTCTATGATATGATCATAGAGATGAGTATCTGAGTTACGAGCTTTGGCACGCAATTAAGACATTGTGGATATTGTTTCACAATTAATACCGCCTGGAACACCATAGTGTGATGGTGTGTCCGAACATCATAGTTGCACCCTATTGGATATGGTGCATACCATGACGTCTCTTATCGAATTACCACTATCGTTCATGGGTTAGGCATTAGAGACAACCGCACTCACTTTAATAGGGCACCACGTAATTCTGTTGAGACGACACCATTTGAACTATGGTTTGGAGAAACCTAAGTTATCGTTTCGTAAAGGTTTGGGGCTGCGACACTTATGTGAAAAAGTTTCAGGTTGATAAGCTCGAACCCAAAGCGGATAAAATGCATCTTCATAGGACACCCAAAAAACAGTTGGGTATACTCCTATCTCAGATCCAGAAGCAAAAGTAATTGTTTCTAGAAACGGGTCCTTTCTCGAGGAAAAGTTTCTCTCGAAAGAATTGAGTGGGAGGATGGTGGAGACTTGATAAGGTTATTGAACCATCACTTCAACTAGTGTGTAGCAGGGCACAAGAAGTTGTTCCTGTGGCACCTACACCAATTGAAGTAGAAGCTTATGATAGTGATCATGAAACTTCGGATCAAGTCACTACCAAACCTCGTAGGTCGACAAGGATGCGTACCGCTTCAGAGTGGTACAGTAATCATGTCTTGAAGGTCATGTTGCTAGACAACAATGAACCTACGAGCTATGGAGAAGCGATGGTGGGCCCATATTCCGACAAATGGTTAGAAGCCATGAAATCCGAGATAGGATCCATGTATCAGAACAAAGCATGTACTTTGGTGGACTTGCCCGATGATCGGCAAGCCATTGAGATAAATGGATCTTTAAGAAGAAGACAGACGTGGACGGTAATGTCACCGTCTATGAAGCTCGACTTGTGGCGAAGAGTTTTTCACAAGTTCAAGGAGTTGACTACGATGAGATTTTCTCATCCGTAGCGATGCTTAAGTCCGTCAGAATCATGTTAGCATTAGCTGCATTTATGAAATTTGGCAGATGGATGTCAAAATGAGTTTCCTTACCAGTCTTCGTAAGGAAAGGTTGTATGCGATACAAGCAGAAAGGTTTTGTCGATCCTAAGGATGCTAAAAGGTATGCAAAGCTCCAGCAATCCTTCTAAGGACTGGAGTAAGCATCTCGGAGTTGGAATGTACACTTTGATGAGATGATCAAAGATTTTGGGTGTGTACAAAGTTTATGAGAAACTTGTATTTCCAAAGAAGTGAGTGGGAGCACTATAGAATTTCTGATGAGTATATGTTGTTGACATATTGTTGATCAGAAATGATGTAGAATTTCTGGAATGCATATAGGGTTATTTGAAAAGTGTTTTTCAAGTGAAAACCTAGATTAAGCTACTTGAACATTGAGCATCAAGATCTATGAGGATAGATCATAACGCTTAATGATACTTTCAAATGAGCACGTACCTTGACATGATCTTGAAAGTGTTCAAGATGGATCGGTCAAAGAAGGAGTTCTTGCCTGAGTCGTAAGGTACGAAGTTAAGACTTAAAGCTCGACCACGGCAGAAAAGAGAGAAAGGACGAAGGTCGTCCCCTATGCTTTAGACGTAGGCTCTATAGTATGCTATGCTAAGTACCGCACCTGATGTGTGCCTTGCCACATGTCTGGCAAGAGGGTACAAAGGTGATCAAGGAGTGGATCACCAAATAGCGGTCAAAATTATCCTTAGAGGAATAAGGATTTGTTTCTCGATTATGGAGGTGATAAAGAGTTTGGCGTAAAGGGTTACGACGATGCAGGCTTTAACACCTATCCGAATGACTCTGAGTAGCAAACCGGATACGTATAGTGGAGCAACCATTTCGAAAAGCTCCAAGTGGAGCATGGAAGTAGCATTTACAATATGACCTAGAGATTTGCGAAGTACATACGGATCTGAATGTTGCAGATCCGTTGACTAAAACCTCTCTCACAAGCAAAACATGATCAAACCCCAGAACTCATTGAGTCTTAATCACATGATGATGTGAACTAGTTTAGTGACACTAGTAAACTCTTTGGATGTTGGTCACATGGCGATGTGACCTATGAGTGTTAGTCACATGGCGATGTGAACTAGATTATTGACTCTAGTGCAAGTGGGAGACTGTTGGAAATATGCCCTAGAGGCAATAATAAATTAAGTTATTATTATATTTCCTTGTTCATGATAATCGTTTATTATCCATGCTATAATTGTATTGATAGGAAACTCATATACATGTGTGGGTACATAGACAACACCATGTCCCTAGTAAGCCTCTAGTTGACTAGCTCGTTGATCAACAGATGGTTACGGTTTCCTGACCATGGACATTGGATGTCATTGATAACGGGATCACATCATTAGCAGAATGATGTGATGGACAAGACCCAATCCTAAGCCTAGCACAAAGATCGTAGTTCGTATGCTAAAGCTTTTCTAATGTCAAGTATCATTTCCTTAGACCATGAGATTGTGCAACTCCCAGATACCGTAGGAATGCTTTGGGTGTACCAAACGTCACAACGTAACTGGGTGTCTATAAAGGTGCACTACAGGTATCTCCGAAAGTGTCTGTTGGGTTGGCACGAATCGAGACTGGGATTTGTCACTCCGTGTAAACGGAGAGGTATCTCTGGGCCCACTCGGTAGGACATCATCATAATGTGCACAATGTGACCAAGGGGTTGATCATGGGATGATGTGTTACGGAACGAGTAAAGAGACTTGTCGGTAACGAGATTGAACAAGGTATCAGGATACCGACGATCGAATCTCGGGCAAGTACAATACCGCTAGACAAAGGGAATTGTATACGGGATCGATTGAGTCCTTGACATCGTGGTTCATCCGATGAGATCATCGTGGAACATGTGGGAGCCAACATGGGTATCCAGATCCCGCTGTTGGTTATTGACCGGAGAACGTCTCGGTCATGTCTACATGTCTCCCGAACCGTAGGGTCTACACACTTAAGGTTCGATGATGCTAGGGTTATAAAGGAAGTTTGTATGTGGTTACCGAATGTTGTTCGGAGTCCCAGATGAGATCCCGGACGTCACGAGGAGTTCCGGAATGGTCCGGAGGTAAAGATTTATATATGGAAAGTTGCTGTTCGGGTTCCGGAAAAGTTCGGGTTTTTTTCAGTATTGTACTGGGAAGCTTCCAGAAGGTTCCGGAGGATTCCGGAGGGGTCCAGAGGTCCGGAAATTGTTCCACCACGTCCAATACAGTAGCATGGGCTGTAGGGGGGCGCCCTAGCCTTAATGAGCCAGGGGCACCAGCCCTCCCAAGGCCCATGCACATGGGAAGGGGAAAACCCTAAGGGGGAGGGCCTCCACTTGACTTGGGAGGCACTCCTCCCCCCTTGGCCGCCGCCCCCTCCTCAGATTGGATCTGAGGGCCCCCCCTCTCCCTTGCCCCTATATATATATGTGGGGGTGGGAGGGTAGCCGCACCATAAGTTCTGGTGCAGCCCTCCCCCTCTCCCAAGTACTCCTCCTCTCCCGCGGTGTTTGGCGAAGCCCTGCAGGATTGCCACGCTCCTCCATCACCACCACGCCATTGTGCTGCTGCTGGATGGAGTCTTCCTCAACCTCTCCCTCTCTCCTTGCTGGATCAAGGCATGGGAGACGTCACCGGGCTGTACGTGTGTTGAACGCGGAGGTGCCGTCCGTTCGGCACTAGGATCTCCGATGATTTGGATCACGACGAGTATGACTCCTTCAACGCCGTTCTCTTGAATGCTTCCGCTTAGCGATCTACAACAGTATGTAGATGCACTCTCCTTCCCTTCGTTGCTGGTTTCTCCTTAGATAGATCTTGGTGACACGTAGGAAAATTTTGAATTTCTGCTACGTTCCCCAACAAGAGGCACCACACACGGCTAAGAGAAATCTTGGTGTCCCTTTGGGGTGCCCCCTGGCCACGTATATAAAGGAGGGGGAGGAGGAGGCTGGCGGCCAAGGAGGGCGCGCCAAGGGGGGAGTCCTACTTGGACTCCCAGTCCTAGTAGGATTCGGCCCCCACCTTCTGTCGGTGGGAAACAACACCTATGGGATCACAAGAATCCCTACTACAGTTTCGGGGCGCGGGGTTGTGAGAAGAGCAGGATTAGCAGTTGGCACGAGGATCTTTTACCCAGGTTCAGGCTGCGAGGATGCGTAAAACCCTAGTCCTGCTTGGTGGATGTATTGAGTGTTCTTGAGCTCTCGAACTAGCTACGGGTGCTGTGTGGTTCGAAAGAGCCGAATCCTTTTCCTACATGCCTTGGGCCTCCTTTTATAGGAAAAGGGGCTGCAACAGTTGCACACAGGAGGTGGAAAGAGCCTACAGTATTGCGAGCTTATCGCTCGTATTACAGGACAAGTTGCACTTAATGCATGGCTTAGGTGTCCCTTCACTTTATCGGGGACGGGAGCGAGGCTCTCCCCGTCCGTCGCCGCTCCTCCTCGCTTCGACACGCGCCCTGGCCAGCAATGCATGCGGTGCCATGTAGGCAGGCACGCAGCTGAGGTGGCGCAGTGATGGAGCCTCCACGAAGATCTGCCTGCCGCCACGCAGGTGTGTGCTGAGTTGGCCTGGAAGCTGCGTGTTGCCACGCAGGTGCCTGCCTAGCTGGTTGGGCTGGCAGCTGCATGCGAATGATGGCGGGGACATGGTTGGTGTGGGCCTAGCAGTGGCCCTGCTGTCACCTGTGGCAAGGGTCTTGCCGGGTGGCCCGGCAAGGGTCTTGCCATGGTGCATTGGCGTCCCCGGCAAGGATCCTGCCGGGGGTCTTGTGGGTTTCTTCAGTAAGGATCTTGGTGAGGATTGTTGCCTCTCAACCCCCATCTGACCTTGATCATTCTATGTCTTCACAAAGATCTGCATGCCACCATGGAGGTGCCTCTCGAGCCCTGGTCCAACGTGGTTGTTGACATTGGAGGCCGTGGGTTCAAGGGTGGCTCGCTCCGCCGGTGTGGGCGAGCTACCCCGGCAAGGACCTTGCCGGGGCTGCTGAGGTTGCCCCCGGCAAGGGTCTTGCCGGGGAAACCTGCTTCGTCCATCTGCACTTTGTGGCCTTGGTCCTTGATGTTGCCTTGTTTGCCTCGAGCCTTCGGCTTCCTTCTGGCTTCCCTCCTTTGCCCTGCTATGTGTGGCCACGACGCGTGGCTCTGACTGCCCGTGCACAAGTAAAGGGGTCAAAAGGAGAGCCCCTACTTTTGTACACCGACAGGAGCCCCGGGGCCTGGGCCATACATAAGCGCGACACGTTATTGGGCCAGGCCCAGAACGGTGCGCGGGCAGGCGGGGCGGATTTTACCATGGTAACTGTCCCGTCTGCTGCGCTTCCCCACGACCCGCGTTGAACTCGCGACGTGGGGGTCACGCACACGTGCATGATGGAAGCATGCTGGCGTCATCTTGTGGTGGACAGTAAACAGGCGGCTTACGTGTCTCTTCGAGACCGCAGGGCCGCTGCTCATTTACTGTCCTCACTTGGGAACCGTCGCTCCACGCGTCCCACTGCGCCCATCTCTTGCGCTACGTTCGCTGCATGCACGATGCAGAGCGAATGACAGGCGCGCGGGATGCGGGAAGTCGCGTGCGCGCGTGGGTCGATTCCCACGTGCCTTCAATGGAGCGGGGAGGGCGGTCGAGGACCCCGTCTGCTGTCACTTCAATGGGCCGGATTGGGTGAGAGGGGCGGCCGAGCCTCGCCCCCGCCCCTTTATAAAGAGGGTTGCAGGAGGAACGGCGCCCCTCAATCCCTCGTCATCTGCCTCTCCTCATTCTTGCTTCTTCCTTCCTTCTGTCATGGCGAGGGGGTGTGGCGACGCTTCATCGGTGGCGGCGAGGGTCTCGGCTAGACAACGCATTGCTCCTCCCCAAGAGCTTGTAGCGGCGGAGCCGGCCGTTAGAGGGAGGGGGAGGGGGTGAGGTCGAGGCCGTCGTGGCGCTCGAGGGAGAGGCGGACGGGGCGGCAGATCGGCCTCGGCTCCGCCAGCGGCCCCTCCTCCGGTGGAGGGCCACGCCGGGGACAACCCTTGCGAATTCTTCATCAGGCTGCGCCAGCCGCCGCGCCATTGTCTTCGCCTCCCGACTCCATTGCACGGGAGATGGAGCTGGATCCGCCGCAGGTGTTGCGGCTGCACATGAGGGGTTGTGGGAACAGCGGCACATGGGCCGACGTCGATTTCCCCGCCCCTCACGTCATGCACCTTCGCCGAGGGTGGAAAACTTTCGCCCGCGTCCACAACTTGACGGTGGGGCTCGTTCTCTTCTTCAAATTGATGGAGAACGGCGTGCTCTCCGTCAAGGTCTTTGGAGATCTTGGAACTCGCTTGAAGTGCTGCGTGGAGAGCTCCTCTAACGACGGGAATACTTCCTCGAGCGAGAGTGATGAGGAGGACAGTAGGGCAGATGACGGGGACGAGTCCGGCTAGGCGTCGGACGCCCCGTGCCTAGGTGGGTGCGGCAGCAGCAGCATCTGCACCTGGCCGCTCCTCCGGCGGGATCTGCAGGGGGAGGGGCCAGCTCCTTGGACTCCTCGGGGCCGCCTCCTTGGGCGACTGGCATAGGGAAGCCGGGGAAGGCGAAGAAGGTGGGTGGCGGGCCATCAAGTCGGAGTACGCAGGCACCGACGCCTTCATCGGTGGACCGCTACCTCATCTTCCAGCTCTTTCTCCAGTGCCACCACCGCCGACCCTCTCCTAGGCGACCGCCGGCATGCTCTCTTGGTGTCTTCTGCTGCTTGTACCTTGCCTAGGCGCCTCTTTTTCCCTTTTTCACTTCCTTGACCTGCCTCCTGAGGAGAGGGGCAAGAAAGGTATTACGGGCATCTTATCTCTTTTTAGTCTTGTAAGCCTTCGGGCCTTCGTTAACTTTGGAACTTGTAATCCCCTTGCTCATGTTTTTCATTTCGTATGAACTATACCTGTACGGGATGTTTTTAATGAAAAAGGGATGTTTGCCGGATTCTTCGTTAGCGGGTGGAACCCATGACAAGGAGCGAATCCTTGTTATTTTTTTAAGATAAATGTTTTTCGCCCGGCAAGTGTCCTTGACGTCCCCCCACTTCGCTCGGCCTTTCTCACGCCCTTGGCGGAGGCAGGGATGAGGTGGGCTTAGGCTCCTTGTTTCATTTCTTTGCTGCTGCGACTACGACCAGATCCGGACCTAGGAGATAATCCTTGGGTTTGGAGAAAAGGGAGCACGGTAGCCTAGAAATAAAACGGGGTTTCACATATCCCAGTCCATAACGAAATGCATGATAGAGGATAGAGAACTTATCTGGATCTGCAGCCCCCGACAACTTTGGCTTGCTGCGGATGGATCCTTGTTATTGAAGCCCCCGACAACTTTGGCTTGCCGGGGCCCGGACGCCGGTCCGTCCCCTTTCTACCAAAATAGCTCGGCAGTAATACTTATGTGCCCTAAGAACCAAAGAAGACAGAGAGGAACAGAGAGACGCGCACTCGACCTCTAAGCTAGGGGTTAGCCGCTGCCAAGCACTATCAACCCTAACCAAGGAAGAGACTCAACTAGCATGCATGCTATAACTTAGGGCGCCAGCGCTTCGTTTATTTATGCTCAGGGTCTGCGCCTGGCTTTGTGCAAAGGGTTACATGCCTTGCCGGCAAGTCTTGTACAAAAGGGTGGCTTGCCGGGAGGCCCGGCAGCCGCACCTTATGGGTAAAACTTGCGGAGATGCTCGATGTTCCAGGAGTTGCTCACTGGAATGGCATCTTTGGTCTCCAGCTATACTACGCCGGGCCTGGTGACTCGTGTTACCCGATAAGGGCCTTCCCACTTCGGCGTCAACTTTTTGGAATTCTTGGCCGACTAAACGTGCCGAAGAACAAGGTCGCCTTCCTAAAAGCTCCGGGCATGAGCCTTGCGGCTATGGTGGCAGCGCAAGGCTTGCTGGTAGCATGCTGCTCTCACAGCCGCCCGGAGACGATCTTCCTCAAGGAGCGTCGCGTCATCTTGCCGCAATCGCTCTTGCTCAAGCTCATCATAAGCAAGCACTCGAGGTGACCCGTATATGAGTTCCATGGGGAGAACTGCTTCTGCCCCGTAGACTAGGGCAAAAGGTGTCTGGCCGGTGGCTCGATTTGGCGTCATTCTGATCAATCAAAGAACCGCCGGCAACTCATCAATCCAGCGTCTTCCACTCTTGCGCAGCCTGTCAATAGTCTTCGTTCTTAAGCCTCGCGGAACTTCAGCATTTGCTCTCTCCGCTTGGCCGTTGCTCCGTGGATGTGCCGCGGAAGCAAAACAGACCCTGCTGCTGAGATCCTCAATGTATTGCATGAAGGCATGGCTTGTGAACTATGTGCCATTATCGGTGATGATCCTATTGGGTACCCCAAAACCGCACACTAGTCCCTTGAAGAACTTGATGGCTGACTACGCCATCACCTTCCTCACTGCTTCCACCTCCAGCCACTTTGTGAACTTGTCGATTGCAACGTACAAGTACTCAAAGCCCCCGACAACACGTGCGAAGGGGCCCAATATGTCGAGCCCCCAGCTGAGAAGGGCCAGGAGAGAGCGATAGTTTGAAGGGCTTGAGCTGGTTGATGAAGCTTCTTCGAATGGAACTGGTATGCTTCACACATGGTTACTAGTGCCGTCGCATCCTGGAGGGCGGTGGGCCAGAAGAAACCTTGCCGGAAAACCTTGCCGGCAAGGGCCCTCGACCCTATGTGGGAGCCACATATGCCTCCATGTATCTCTTCGAACAGCTTTAGTCCTTCCTCCCGGGAGATGCACTTTAATATCACCCCATTTGGTCTTTTTCTGTACAATACGTTATCAACGAATTGGCACAGAGCAGACCGACTGGCTACTCTTTCTGCCTCTTCCTGCTCCTTAGGAAGCTCTCCTTTCTGGAGGAAATGGACGGTGTGCTGCACCCATGCGGGAGCCCGTGGCTAGACGACAAGGACCAAATGCATCTCTTCTGCCACGGGGGCGGCCGTCTCTACGGCCATGACCTGAGGCCCTGCCGGAGTCGGTTGCCCCGCGGCAGGATCAGCATCCACGGCAACATCGTCGCCATCAGCTCCGGGGAGCTCGGTGGGGAAGTACTTGCCGGAGCCTAGCTTCCTCTGCTTGTTCTACCGGGTCGATGGTTCGAAGGATGGTTGAGTTAACTGAAGCACAAAAGTACCTGGTTCCACAGGTAGCTTGAGGGCAGTGCGCTTTGACAGGTAATCGGCGATGTCGTTCTCCGTCCAAGGGACATGCTCCGCTTGTATACCGTCAAAGCGCTCCTCCAGTTTCCTCACCTCATCTACGTAAGCTTCCATCAACGGGCTTTGATAATCTTTGTTGATTTGCCTGACGACGAGCTGCGAGTCACTTCTAACAATGAGCTCTTTAACTCCGAGGTTTGCCGCGATCCTGAGACTGGCAAGCAAACCCTCGTACTCGGCGGTGTTGTTGGTTGACATTTCCCGGGGAAAGTGCATTTGGATGACATACTTGAGGTGCTCTCCAGTGGGTGCGACAAGCAGCACACCGGCACCGGCACCTTGCAGCGAGAAATCCCCATCAAAGTACATGATCCAATTGTGGCTCGTTTCCTTGCCGGGGAGAGTGGTCTCTTGTTCCTCTTCGTCGGGCGTCGAGGTCCATTCTGCAACAAACTCTGCCAAGACTCTGCTCTGAATCATCGAGGTACTTTCAAACTTTAAACTGAAACTTGACAGCTCCAGGGCCCATTCCATGATCCTCCCCATTGCATGTGGGTTATGCAGTATCCGTTGCAACAGGAGGCAGGTGACCACAGTGATTTCGTGCGCTTGGAAGTAATGGCACAACTTCCTCGAGGCCATAAGGAGGCCGAAGAGTAGCTTCTGCACACCCAAGTACCTCGACCTAGCCCCTGCAAGAGGGAGCTGACAAAGTAAACTGGGTGATGCACCATTTTCTTCTTCTGCGCCTCATCACCAGGTTGTGTGGGTCCTGTCGCACTGGCGTCAGCCTCTGCCGGGGACTCAGTCTTGCCGGGATCGAGCCCCGCCGAAGAGGGTTCCAGCTTGCCATCTGTTGACTCTACCGCTGCTGCTGCCTCCTCGTCGACCTCTCTCTGCACCACTAGTGCGGCGCTAACCACCTGATTTGCTGCCGCTAGATATAGCAGCAATGGTTCTTGTGGTTTGGGCACAACCAGCACTGGGGTAGAGGAGAGGTTTTTCTTCAAATCCTGCAGTGCTGCCTCGGCCTCTGGGGTCCACTCCATTGGCCCCGTTTTCTTCAAGATCTTGAAAAAAGGAAGGGCACGCTCCACGGACTTGGAGATGAATCGGCTCATGGCGGCAACGCAGCAAGTGAGCCGATGCACGTCCTTGATCCGTTTGGGTGCCTCAATCTACTCAATGGCCTTGATATTATCTGGGTTTGCTTCAATCCTGCGCTGGGACACAAAGAATCCAAGAAGCTTGCCAGATGGGACGCTGAAGACACACTTCTCAGTGTTCAATTTGAGGTTGATCTTGCGCAGGTTTGCAAATGTTTCCTCCCGATCTTGCACAAGTGTTGCTTTGTCCTTAGTTTTGACCACTATGTCATCCATATAAGCTTCCATATTTCTACGTAGCTGGGGCTCAAAACCAATTTGGACCGCTCTTGCAAAGGTTGAGCCAGCACTCTTCAACCCGAAAGGCATCCGTCAAAAGCAATACGTACCACATGGGGTGATGAATTCTGTCTTCTCCTCGTCCTCTTTATGAAGATCTGGTGGTATCCCGAGTAGGCATCGAGGAATGATAACAGGTCACACCCAGCCGTGGAGTCAACAATTTGGTCAATGCACGGTAACGGGCAGGGATCCTTCGGACAAGCCTTATTGATGTCTGTGTAATCAATACACAGTCTCCACTTCCCGTTTGCCTTGCGCACCACTACCGAATTGGCCAACCACGTCGGATGGAGTACTCCTCTTACCAAGCCTACCGCCTCTAGTTTTCCGATCTCCTCCGTGATGAACTCCTGCTTTTCTAGAGCTTGCTTCCTGACCTTCTGCTTGACGAGCCACGCGTGAGGACAGATAGCAAGATGGTGCTCAATCACTTTCCTGGGAACGTCGGGGATGTCGGAGGCTTGCCATGCAAACACATCGACATTTGCCCGCAGGAAAGTGACGTGCTCGCTTTCCTATTTGCTGTCGAGGGTGGAGCTTATAGTAAAATCTCCCCCCGTGCCGTCCTCCCTGACGGGCACCTTCTTGGTCTATGGTGGTGCAGCTCTGGATTTCTTGCTCTTGCCGGTGGAGCTCTTTGGCACGTCCTCAACGGGAGCGCAACACCCCGAAGAGGTGCGCTTGCCAGAGTAGGTGCGAGGGGTCTCGCCAGTATTGCGAGATCAAGTTTAGACCGGCCCCGCCATCAACTAGCATCTTTGTTACCTCGAGGTTGCGGATTTTTGGTGAGACCAACAACGGCAAGCACCCGACCGCAGTAGTGCGGTCAGGGTGGTCCTCAGTGTCGAAGATGATAGGCGTGCTGGACCACCTCAGCGGCTTCCGTGCGTCGACCAACGGCTCCATCGCTGTGATCTCACGCGCCCACTACTTGAGCTGGCAGTGGGATGTATGCAGCGAGATGCCACCGTCGACTCACATGGCTTTTGTGGCTTTCTGAAACTCATGGTCGCTGGACTCATCGTCCTCATCATGATCATTGTCTTCCTGCTTCTTGTCGCGGCCCCGGGCGGGCCTCTCCTGCTGACTGTCCTTGCCGCGGCGGCCCCCTTGGCCGCCACGTTTCTTGCCGGATCCTTCGGCACCCTCCTAGCCTTTCTCCTTATCCCGCCGTTTGTACTCGGCTTTCTGCTTCTTAGTGAGCATCTCTACTTGCCGGCAGTTCTGGAATCGTGGCCTTTGGTGCGGTGGATCTTGCAATACTTCTTGTCGGAGCCTCCTCGCTTATCGGCAGCCGCCAAGGCCCGGCAAGCGGCACATCCGGCAACCTCCTTGCCGGGGTCACTTGCCTTGGGTTTTTTGGTGGCGCCGGTATCATCAGACCCCTCGACGGCAAGCACGGTCTTGCTCCTGCGCTTCCTGTTACGGTGCCGACCCTTCTTCGCCGGGGTGGCGGTATCATCTGTGGAGTCGGTTTCTGTGCCGGCGTCTTCACCAGGGTACTCCTTCCCTCTTCAGCGCGTGCGCACCGATGGGCCAGAACATAAAGTTCGGCCACATCCCTGACCTTGTTCATCGCCAGCTCTTCACGCATCTTACGATTGCACACATTCTGATGGAATGCACTGATCACGGCGACAGGATGAATGTCGGGGATGTTGTACTACACTCGGCTGAACCTTTGGATGTACTTGCGCATGTTTTCTCCTTCCTTATGTGGGATGATATGCAGATCACTCGCCTGGCCATGAGCTTGGTGGCCTCTGGTAAAGGCGCCAACAGGCTCATGACACAGATCCGCCCAAGAAGAAATGGAGTCTATCGGCAAGTGCATCAACCATGACATAACATTGGGCTTGATTGCCAACGAAAAGTAATTGGCAAGCACCTTGTCGTCGCGAGCCCCAGCAGATTGCATCACGATGGTGTAGATGCTGAGGAAATCCGACGAGTGAGTCTTGCCGTTGTACTTTTCGCCAACGTCGGGCTTGAACATGCGGTGGGAGGGCCACTGGAACTGCCGCAGCTCACGGGTGAAGGCCGGACAACCTACCTCGTAAGGTACGCCACCGTAGCCTCCCGGTGCTGGGTGGTCCGTAGTGGGCCCTGCCTGCTTGTCCGACTGGTGGCGCGCATCACATCGACGTTCGATGGTGGTTCGAGCATCTTCATGAACTAGCTCCTGAAGAAATTGGCGTTGGTCGCGGTGGGTTCGTGGGTCGGATGACGCTATGGAGATATCATCACGAGCGTCGTCGCGACAGACCGACACCCGCGGTGGTCGGGATGGAGGAGGGGAGTACACTGTGGCCGCATCGCCTCCGGCTCGGCCTCCGCTGGCACACGGTGGCCCGACGGAGCGACGGCCTACGGGTCCCGCCGGCCGCAACTCATCGTTGTTGGCGATGCCGATGAGGCTCCAGACGGTGGCCCTCCATTCGTCGAGCTTCTCCGCGGCGGGAGGAAAATCGAGGAGCAACTACGCGCGTGCTAGGGCTTCTGCTGGTGTGGGTGGTGGCGAAAGCTGTGTGGACTGCGATGTGCCTCGACTTCTAACCGCGTTAGAAGGAGCCGCGTCACGGCCCTACAGCCGTTCGCCATCTCCGTCAGCACCTCGGCGCGCATGCTGGCCTTCCTCATCATGTGAAGGGCGCATGGGACTCTTCCTAGGACGGCGCGCAGGGTCACCAGCAGGGCGGCGCTGTTCGTCATGCACAACCCGAGAAGAGCGCGCCGTGGGCGCCGGTGTTGGCATCTGGGAGGTTGCCGCGCCGCCATCTGGCAGGATGACAGCGCCCCTGGAGGGCCCCATGCTGCCTGCGGGGGGCCCCGACTCCGTCTCTGGAGCCCGCGACTGGTGGCTCGTCGCCTGGCGTGCGAACGACGCCGCTCGCCAGGCCTGGACCGCCAGCGTGATGTGGATGTTCACGGGCTGCACTACGGGTTCTCTCTGCGACTGGCCTGCTACTGGTATGCACCGGTACTGGCAATCCGGTCCCGGACGAACTAATCGCCATGGTCGTCTTCTTCTTAGGAGCCATGGCGATGAGGAACAGCTAGGTCAACTGCTAGACCAAATTCTCACAATTGTGCCCCCTACCTGGTGCGCCAAAGATGTTGGTGGGAAACGCCACCTATGGGATCACAAGAATCCCTACTACGGTTGTGGGGCGCGGGGTTGTGAGAAGAGCAGGATTAGCAGTTGGCACGAGGATCGTTTACCCAGGTTCGGGCCACAAGGATCTAAAACCCTAGTCCTGCTTGGTGGATGTATTGAGTGTTCTTGAGCTCTCGAACTAGCTATGGGTGTTGTGTGGATCGAAAGAGCCGAATCCTTTTTCTGTATGCCTTGGGCCTCCTTTTATAGGAAAAGGGGCTGCCACAGTGGCACACAGGAGGTGAAAAGAGCCTGCAGTATTGCGAGCTTATCGCTCGTATTACAGGACAAGATGCATTTAATGCATGGCTTAGGTGTCCCTTCACTTTATCGGGGACGGGAGCGAGGCCCGTCCCGTCCGTCCCTGCTCCTCCTTGCTTCGACACGCGCCCTGGCCAGCGATGCATGCGGTGCCATGTAGGTAGGCAAGCAGCTGAGGTGGCATGGTGGTGGAGCCTCCACGAAGATCTGCATGCCGCCACGCAGGTGTGTGCTGAGTTGGCCTGGAAGCTGCGTGTTGCCATGCATGTGCCTGCCCAGCTGGTTGGGCTGACAGCTGCATGCGAATGCGGGCGGGGACATGGTTGGTGCGGGCCTAGCAGTGGCCCTGCTGTCGCCTCTGGCAAGGGTCTTGTCGGATGGCCCGGCTAGGGTCTTGCTGGGTGGCCCAGCAAGGGTCTTGCCGTGGTGTGCCGCGTCCCCGGCAAGGATCCTGCCGGGGGTCTTGTTGGTGTCTTCGGTAAGGATCTTGGTGAGGATTCTTGCCTCTCAACCCCCATCTAATCTTGATCATTCTATGTCTTCACAAAGATCTGCATGCCACCATGGAGGTGCCTCCCGAGCCTTTGTCCAACGTGGTTGTTGACATTGGAGGCCGTGGGTTCAAGGGTGGCTCACTCCATCGGTGTGGGCGAGCTGCCCTAGCAAGGGCCTTGCTGGGGCTGCTGAGGTTGCCCCCGGCAAGGGTCTTGCCGGGGAAACCTGCTTCGTCCATCTGCACTTTGTGGCCTTGGTCCTTGATGTTTCCTTGTTTGCCTCTAGCCTTCGGCTTCCTTCCGGCTTCCCTCCTTTTCCCTGCTATGTGTGGCCACGATGCGTGGCTCTGACTGCCCGTGCACAAGTAAAGGGGTCAAAAGGAGAGCCCCTACTTTTGTACACTGACACCTTCCAATCAACAGAGAGGGGAAAGGGGAAGGGAGAGAGGGAGAAGGAAAGAGGGGGCCCACGCACCTTCTCCTTGTCCAATTCTGGTTGGGGCAAGGGGGCGCGCGCCACCTCCCGTGGCTTGCCCCTCCTCTCCTCCATTATAGCCCAACAGGCCCAATAACTTTCCGGGGGGGGGGGGGTTCCGGTAACCTCCCGATACTCCGAAAAATCCCCGATCTTCTTTGGAACCATTCTGGTGTCCGTATATAACCTTCCAATATATCAATCTTTACGTCTTGACCATTTCGAGACTCTTCGTCTTGTCCGTGATCTCATTTGGGACTCCGAACAAGCTCCGGTCATCAAAAACACATAACTCATAATACAAATCAGCAGCGAATGTTAAGCGTGTGGACCCTACGGGTTCGAGAACCATGTAGACATGATCGAGACACATCTCCGATCAATAACCAATAGTGGAACCTAGATGCTCATATTGGCTCCTATATATTCTAGAAAGATCTTTATCGGTCAAACCGCACAACAACATACGTTGTTCCCTTTGTCATCGGTATGTTACTTGCCCGAGACTCGATCGTCGGTATCATCATACCTAGTTCGATCTTGTTACTGGCAAGTCTCTTTACTCATTCCGTAATGCTTCATCCCGTAACTAACTCATTAGTCACATTGCATGCAAGGCTTATAGTGATGAGCATTACTGAGAGGGCCCAGAGATACCTCTCTGATACACGGAGTGACAAATCCTAATCTTGATCTATGCTAACCCAACAAACACCTTCGGAGACACATGTAGAGCATATTTATAATCACCCAGTTACGTTGTGACATTTGATAGCACACAAGGTGTTCCTCCGGTATTTGGGAGTTGCTTAATCTCATAGTCAGAGGAACATGTATAAGTCATGAAGAAAGCAATAGCAATAAAACTGTAATGATCATAATGCTAAGCTAACGGATGGGTCTTGTCCATCACATCATTCTCTAATGATGTGATCATGTTCATCAAATGACAACACATGTCTATGGTTAGGAAACATAACCACCTTTGATTAACGAGCTAGGCAAGTAGAGGCATACTAGAGACACTATGTATTGTCTATGTATTCACACATGTACTAAGTTTCCGGTTAATACAATTCTAGCATGAATAATAAAAATTTATCATGACATAAGGAAATATAAATAACAACTTTATTATTGCCTCTAGGGCATATTTCCTTCAGTCTCCCACTTGCACTAGAGTTAGTAATCTAGATTACAAAGTAATGATTCTAACACCCATGGAGTCTAGGTGCTGATAATGTTTTGCTAGTGGAAGAGGCTTAGTCGACGGGTCTGCAACATTCAGATCCGTAGGTATCTTGCAAATATCTATGTCTCCCTCCTTGACTTGATGGTGGATGGAATTGAAGCATCTCTTAATGTGTTTGGTTCTCTTGTGAAATCTGGATTCCTTTGCCAAGGCAATTGCTCCAGTATTGTCACAAAAGATTTTCATTGGACCCGATGCACTAGGTATTACACCTAGATCGGATATGAACTCCTTCATCCAGACTCCTTCATTTGCTGCTTCCGAAGCAGCTATGTACTCCGCTTCACACGTAGACCCTGCCACAACGCTCTGCTTGGAACTGCACCAACTGACAGCTCCACCATTCAATATAAATACGTATCCGGTTTGCGAATTAGAGTCATCCAGATTAGTGTCAAAGCTTGCATCGACGTAACCATTTATGACAAGCTCTTTGTCACCTACATAAACGAGAAACATATCCTTAGTCCTTTTCAGGTATTTCAGGATGTTCTTGACCACTGTCCAGTGATCCACTCCTGGATTACTTTGGTACCTCCCTGCTATACTTATAGCAAGGCACACATCAGGTCTGGTACACATCATTGCATACATGATAGAACCTATGGCCGAAGCATAGGGATTGACTTTCATTTTCTCTCTATCTTCTGCAGTGGTCGGGCATTGAGTCTGACTCAACTTCACACCTTGTAACACAAGCAAGAACCCTTTCTTTGACTGATCCATTTGAACTTCTTCAAAACTTTATCAAGGTATGTGCTTTGTGAAAGTCCAATTAAGCGTCTTGGTCTATCTCTATAGATCTTGATGCCCAATATGTAAGCAGCTTCACCGAGGTCTTTCATTGAAAAATTCTTATTCAAGTATCCTTTTATGCTATCCAGAAATGTTGTATTATTTCCAATCAACAATATGTCATCCACATATAATATTAGAAATGCTACAGAGCTCCCACTCACTTTCTTGTAAATACAGGCTTCTCCAAAAGTCTGTATAAAACCATATGCTTTGATCACATTATCAAAGTGTATATTCCAACTCCGAGAGGCTTGCACCAGTCCATAAATGGATCGCTGGAGCTTGCACACTTTGTTAGCACCTTTTGGATCGACATAACCTTCTGGTTGCATCATATACAACTCTTCTTTAAGAAATCCGTTAAGGAATGCAGTTTTGACATCCATTTACCAAATTTCATAATCATAAAATGCGACAATTGCTAACATAATTCAGACAGACTTAAGCATCGCTACGGGTGAGAAGGTCTCATCATAGTCAACTCCTTGAACTTGTTGAAAACCTTTCGCAACAAGTCGAGCTTTGTAGACAGTAACATTACCGTCAATGTCAGTCTTCTTCTTGAAGATCCATTTATTTTCTATGGCTTGCCGATCATCGGGCAAGTCTACCAAAGTCCACACTTTGTTCTCATACATGGATCGCATCTCAGATTTCATGGCCTCAAGCCATTTTGCAGAATCTGGGCTCATCATCGCTTCCTCATAGTTCGTAGGTTCATCATGGTCTAGTAACATGACTTCCAGAATAGGATTACCTACCACTCTGGTGGGGATCGTACTCTGGTTAACCTACGAGGTTCGGTAGTAACTTGATCTGAAGTTTCATGATCATCATCATTAGTTTCCTCACTAATTGATGTAGGAATCACTGGAACTAATTTCTGTGATGAACTAGTTTAGAATTCGGGAGAAGGTAATATTACCTCATCAAGTTCTACTTTCCTCCCACTCACTTCTTTCGAGAGAAACTCCTTCTCTAGAAAGGATCCATTCTTAGCAACGAATATCTTGCCTTCGGATCCATGATAGAAGGTGTACCCAACAGTTTACTTTGGGTATCCTATGAAGATGCACTTCTCCGATTTGGGTTCGAGCTTATCAGGTTGAAGCTTTTTCACATAAGCATCGCAGCCCCAAACTTTAAGAAATGACAACTTGGGTTTCTTGCCAAACCACAGTTCATATGGTGTCGTCTCAACGGATTTTGATGGTGCCCTATTTAATGTGAATGCAGCCGTCTCTAAAGCATAACCCCGAAAAGGTAGTGATAAATCAGTAAGAGACATCATAGACCACACCATATCTAATAGAGTATGGTTACGACGTTCGCACACACCATTATGCTGTGGTGTTCACTACAAAAAAATACACTTCCGTGATGATACGTGTTTGTCACAGTAGGTCGCGTTTTTTGTCATGCCTGTACATCCATGATGATTTTATGAAAGAATCAAGATAATCATACCTGTGCTGTCGTAGAAGTGTTCCATGACATTACAAAAATTATCATCACGGAAGTGTCCACTTCCATGATGATAAATCGCGCGTCACAGAAGTGCTTTCGTCAAGGGTGGCCGGCACGTGGCATCCACCGTAACGGGACGCCGTTAAGCTATCGAGTCGGGGTTTGGATCCGGTAACCCGTTAATAGCCTGGACCAATGGGAAATTTCCACGTGTAAAATTCTGATTGGCCAGAGGAAACACGTGTCAGCTTGTCAGTGGGTTAGATAGGCACCTACTATATGTTGAAACGTGCGACGGACCACCACTGGCCCATTTAGCTTACAAAGGCCGGCCTGTTTGATTTGGTCAAAAGTTAGCGGGCTGGCCCATGAAAAGCCTGTTAATGGTCTCTTCGCAAATAGCCCATTTTACGGCCCGGTAACTCACGACCCGTTAGGGCCTAACCGAAATCGGCCCAACAATGTCATGTGGGCCATCGAATATAACACCAACCCGTTTCACTTTTGGCCCATGTATGGCCCACGACGTCTTTTGGCCCATATGAGGCCTTCGTATCTTTAGGCCCTTTAGAGGCCCACGGTGACTCTAGCCCATAATGAACATTAAATTTCTTTGTACCCGTTAATGGCCCATGATTCACATGGGACGTTTCCAGCCCATGTTAGCTTTCGGCCTACTGACGGCCCATACGTTCTTGGGCTCCTTTCCGGCCCTAGATTACTTCCGACCCGTTACTGGCCTATTCCCCTAATGGGCCAAATTCGGCCTTTGGCAAGTGTCGGCCCGTTTATGGCCTATTAACCCATTGCGTCGTTTCCAGCACGTCCTATATTCTGCCCCATTAACGACCCGTTATGCCTGTGACATAATTAAGCCTTTGCTGTCCTCCGGCCTGTTAACGGCTCGTTACCATGCTGGGCTGATACCAATTACGCTCGTTTACGGCCCATGTAGACTCATTTATCCGACGACCCATGGCCCACCGATTATATGGCCCTGTTGGAGGCCCATTTATCGACGGCCCATAGGAGACCCATGGATCCTACGTCCCGTAGCAGGGTCAAGGTTACCATGGTCCGTATATGGCCCATGGTTGTTGCGGCCACTAGCAAACCATGGAAAAAGAAGACTAGCTAGGAAATAAATAAGCCCGAAACAAACGCTAGGCTATTAAGGCGATTGCACAGATTACATCCACTCGGCATCAAAGATCGCCATGAGTGCAAATATAGGGAACACCCTACACTATACAAAAATGGCTTGCTATTTTCTTCAGCCGGTGGCTGCATGTTAAGAATAAATTTTGTATCACACCAAAACAAATTACAACTATAAAACAAAAGGAAGGTTGGCATAAAAGTTAATAGTCTAGCAGATAAATGCACCACCAAAAGTTTAGAAGCTCAGTTCATTTGACCTGACTGTTACGTTTTCATGATGTATTGTCCGATGGAGCACCATAACCTTCACCTTAATTTCTCCTAGGCTCTTGGAGAACATATCAAATGTATGATAGTCTGGTTTCAAAACCATCACTACAAAAAAATACACTTTCGTGATGATACGTGTTTGTCACAGTAGGTCACGTTTTCTGTCATGCATGTCCATCCATGACGATTTCATGACAGAATCAAGATAGTCATACCTGTGCTGTCGTAGAAGTGTTCCATGATATAACCAAAGTTATCATCACGGAAGTGTCCACTTCCATGACGATAAATCGCATGTCACAGAAGTGCTTTCGTCAAGGGTGACCGACACGTGGCATCCACCGTAACGGAACGCCGTTAAGCTATCGGGTCAGGTTTTGGATCCGATAACCCGTTAACAGCCCCGACCAATGGGGATTTTCCATGTGTAAAATCATCATTGGCTGGAGGAAACACGTGTCGGCTCATCATTGGGACAGATGTCATCCACTCATCGGACAGAAGGCACCTATGATACGTCGACATGTGGCACGGCCCAACAGAGGCCCATTCCTGTGAAAAGGCCGGCCCGTTTGACTTGGTCAAAAGGTGGCGGGTCGGCCCATGGAAAGCCTATTAACGGCCTGTTTGCATATAGCCCATTTACAGCCCGCTAACCCAAGGCCCGTTACGCCCTATCCGAATTAGGCCCAGTAGCGTCATCTGGGCCATCCAATATGACTCCAGCCCGTTTTCACTTCTGGCCCATGTATGGCCCATGACGTCTTTCAACCCATATGAGGCCCTATGTAACTCTTGGCCTATTAACGGCCCGTGGTGAAACTGGCCTGTAATGAACAGTGTATCAGTTTACACCCATTAACGGCCCGTGGTGAAACTGGCCCGTAATGAACAGTGTATCACTTTATACCCATTAATGGCCCATTATTCCGTTGGGCCGTTTCCAGCCCATGTTATCTTTCGGCCTTCTTAGAGCCATTTATTCTTGGGCTCATTTCCAGCATTCGTTTACTTATGGCCCGTTACTGCCATTTTCTGCTTGTGGGCCAAATTCAGCCCGTGGTTACAGTCGGCCCATTTGTGGTCCGTTAATACGTTGGGCCATTTTCATAGCGTCATCAAATACGGCCTATTAAAGATGGCCTATTATGGTCGGCCCATGAACGGATGATTCCAACTCTAGCCCGTTTATGGCCATAATGCGGCCTGTTATTGGCCCATGTTTGGCCAATCGATCATATGGCCCGTATAAGGCCCATTGATGATACGGCCCGTAGAAGGCCCATTGTTTCTATGGCCCGTAGAAGGCCCATTATTTCTATGGCCCGTAGAAGGCCCATTGTTTCTACGGCCCGTAGAAGGCCCACTGTTTCTACGGCCCGTAGGAGGCCCAGTGTCACTACAGTAAATATTAGCACATGGTTATTGTGGCCTAGTTTTAAAAAATAGGTTATAGTATCCACTAGCAAACCGCGGAAAAAGAACTGCACTGACTACAAGCAAAGAAATAAATAAGACAACAAGGAAATAAATAAGCAAGCAACTTATGCTAGGCTATCACGGCTATTACACATATTACATCCACTCGGCATCAAAGTTCGCCACCAGTGCAAATATAGGGAACAAAGCAGCATATAAACGCCGCAGCAAAACAAGTCCAGAACTGAAACTACTTTAGAAGAGTTCAAGAAACAATATCCTGGGTACCCATAATGCTGGCAAGATGCTTAGCAAGCTTATTAACTTTCTCTTGTTTGGCGGTTAAATCCTCTAGCGCTTGTTGTTGCACAAGAAAGTACGCATCTGAATTCTGCAGGGACTTCCTCAGTCCTTCGACTTCTTGCCGCGGCACAGCTGACTGATGCCTTTCAGCTCGTAGCTGAGACTGAAGAAGCCGAAGTGATTCAGGCAGCGAGTTCGAAGAGCTTGTGCTAGCGGTACTGGCTAGTAACTCGAACACAACATCAACGCAGGACTGTGGGGTTTTCTCACTGTTTACAAGATCGTTTTTATCACCTTTCTTGGAGACCAACAGGGTTGTCTCACTATCTTGAACCTTATCTGCATTACTTTCTCTACCATTGCATAGTGGGGTGCTCTTCTCCAATATTCTATTTGCATACTACAAGAGAAACAAGTAGACACATCACAGGTTTAGCTTGTAGTATACGAAACTCATTTTGGTAAACCTGTTCAGTAGTAAGTTGGACAGGATAACATCATGAAACAAACATATATCTATGTACTATGGTCACTGTATTGTCCATATCATTCTAGTTTATGTTCCCTAATCAAGATAGAGACACAATTCAACTCATATATTTTTAAGACGCAACAGCATAGACAGAATATAAGTGTGAGAAACTACACAGCATTGGCAGCACTTGTAATGTGCATCACATGAGAGCATAACTGTTTATACAACTTAAACTGAAATCAACATAGAGCAAGAAGTTAGAACAACAATCCAGTTAAAGAAATAGGTTTAAAACATACCTGTTGCACTATTGGAGTTTCAATTGGATCCTTCAAATTCGAAAGTAGTTGGTATGAGTAAATACGGTGATGCAACAACAAAGGAGTATGGACCATAGCTATGGAATCTGACCTGAGAACAGTTGCTCTTCTGCTTTAAACGTGGAGTTTGGGTTAGCTGTGGTGGTCTTCGTGCTTTGGGCATTGCAGTAGCTTTACAAACTTCTCATGTGGGGGTACTCTGTGGTGGACATGGTGCTTTGTCAACTAGACGTGGGTTACTATTTGCCGGGGTTGCGGTTAGATGGGTTGTAGCTGGTTCTCTGCCCAACGGTGTAAGTGTGCAATCTGGAAGAGTCTCGATTATGTGTGGTGGGGCTAGTTTGTGGGCCAGTACAACCATGGTTCTATCTGCATCGACGGGTAGCACTGTCTTTTGTGAAGAACGGGTTTTTGCTCCCTTAGATACTGCCATCACCCCCTCCAATTCAAATGGCTGATAAACAAGAAAAGAAATTGAATGTACATACATTGTATGATAGACATATGTGGTAATTCACATATATGTTGTCTAACCAAACATGACAGCATGACACAATTTTACATATATGATGCCTAACTAAACAGGATAGCATGACACAGTTTCAGATATATGATGGATAACTTAACATGATATAATGGCATAATTCAACATATGATGAGTACCTAAACAGGATGACATGACAAAACTATATGATGTCTTTCTAAAATAGGTTGGGATGAAATAATTCACATACATGTTGTCTAACTATATAAGATGGCATGATATAATTGACATAATTGATTCATATACTAAGCAGCTGGCACTCGCATGTATGGTCTCTAAACTAAGTAGATAGAATTCAATATTGTGCATATGATGTCTAAACTAAGCAATGCAAGACACCATATGCATCATATGAGAAATATAAACATTGCAACTTAGAGCATACACCTCAGGTGGGATATAGGACTGGTCATCTGTCTCTGAATCCTCCTCTGAGGAGCTCCCTGTAACCATCAAGATATATGCTCCAACAGGTACCATTGCCTGCTCTGAAGACCTTGTTTTCACTCCAGATATTTCCATAACCGGCTCAAGTGGCTGATACACATGAAGAGTAGTTCAATATACACAGATTGTCGACAAATGGAATACGTAATGAAAAAAAGATGGCATGAGATAATTCACATATATGATGCCTGGCTCCATGGCGGTGCATAATTCACATATATGATAGCTGGCTAAAAAACATGGCATTTCATAATTCACATATCTGATATAGAAAGCAAACATGAGGCATTCACACAAAACATGTCTAATCTAAGCAGATGGCATGGCAATGCAAGACACTACATGCATGATATGAGCAATATAACCCAACCAAGTTAGAGCATGCACCTTGGGGGGGGATACGACTAGTGATCTGTCTCTGAATCCTCCTCTGAGGAGCTATTTGTAACCAGCAAGAAATCCACATCGACAGGTAGCATTGACTGCTCAGAAGACCTTGTTTTCACTCCAGATTTTCCCATGACCGACTCAAATGGATGATGCACAAGAAGAGTAGATGAATGTATAAACATTGTTGACAAATGGAATACATTATGGAAAAAAATATGGCATGATACAATTCACATATATGATGACTGGCTAAACAGGATGACATTGCATGATTCACGTATATGATGCCTGTCTAAAGAAGATGGCATTGCATAATTCCCATATACTCCCTCCGTTCCTAAATATTTGTCTTTTTAGAGATTTCAAATGGACTACCACATACGGATGTATATAGATATATTTTAGAGTGTACATTCACTCAGTTTGTTCCGTATGTAGTCACTTGTTGAAATCTCTAAAAAGACAAATATTTAGGAATGGTGGGAGTATGATATAGAAACCAAACAGGTGGCATTCACACAAAGCAAATCTAAACTAAGATGATGACATATAAGATGTATAATGTAAGCAATGCAAGGCGTCATATGCATGATATGACCAACATCAGCATGCCAGGTTAGAGCAAACACCTCAGGTGGTAAACAGGCATGGTCGACTCCTTCTAAATCTCCATCTGAACAATTATCTTCCTTTGGAATACAATCTGGAAATGCAGGAGGGGGGGGGGGCACTTCGCCCACCATGGAGCGGCATCTGCATGACATTATATTCCCATGCAACGGTCTTCTCTTTTTCTCTACAAGTTCAGTATGATTGTGTACAATATCTGACATGCATGATAAAAAAATAGTTAGATTTTGTAAGGCCTAAGGGGTGCATGCAAAAATCAAGACTAATGGTAGCAAACGAGTGAATGGATCCAAAACTAATGATAGCAGGTAGATTATAGCTCCAGTTTAAAAAGCTAGACAATGGATCATCTATTGTTTGTTGCCCACCCAACATGAACCACATAGAAGACCCCAGATGAACCAGATAGTAGACAGATACTATTCGTTGCTGGCTCGATATGAGACCCATGGGCAATTGAAAACTCAAGTTTGAACGATAAAGTAGCAGGTAATAATAATCGATGTATAACGTAAGCAAACACGAAGGACTGCGACCTCTCTTCTAGAACTGTGTAGTACTCAGGTTCATCTGCTCAGTCGATGATGGTAATGTAGTTGGCGTGGCTGCCGGCAATGGGGAACATGATCTGAGGCGGCGAAAGAAAGTCTGCAGGGGGGATCTCTGCTGCAGTGAACGCTTCTGTCGATGGTGCACCTCAGGTGGGGTGGATGACGGCACGGCAGGAGCAGGACATAACACAGAGTTTTCTTTGACGCCTATCTGAAAATGAAGTAAATCTGTAAGGGCTCCTTAGAATTGGAGGATTCTATAAACGAAGGGACATGAAAAACACAGGAATAGGATAGGAATGCATGTGCAAAACAGAGCATTTGGAAACATAGGATTTCAGTCAACCTGGGTGTTTGGCTCACATGAATTGGAAGAACACAGGAATGGAGAAACGTGGTCAAATTAAAGTCAAACCACGTGAAAATGAAAAAAATAAGAATCTTATTACGCCAGTAATGCAATTAGTTCTGTTCTTCGTGCATATTAATTTGAAAAGGTCGTCCAAGTGAATAAAATTCCTACGTTTTTTCTTCAAAAGAGACACCAAAGGAAAAAATCCTCCAGTTTTGCTTTGCTCCACTCCTTCTAACAGATTTGCACAAATAGTAGTTCCATAGCAAAGGATCCCTGAGGGATCGACATGAATGCAGAGTAACAAAGTGATGCGACGAGTGTACAACCTCTTTGGCATAGCCTTGTGGACCTCAGCATCATTGGGTTGGACGTGGACGATGGTGATGATGTTGGTGTGACTGTCGGAGGTGGGGAAGAAGATCTGAGGCCTCTGGAAATGGCGCCGAGGGTACTGCTCCGCTGTGATGGACGGTTTCGTTGTTGGAGCAGCTCCGCTAAGGTGTACGGCGACGAGACTGAAGCAGGACAAGACAAACAACGTTAATCTGAAGTGGGACCCTAATATCATCTGCAATAGATGATGTAAAATACATCACCAAAAAGTGCTAGATGTAAAACACATCAGCTGCGCCACGGCCGCTCCGACAGATGCTGTAAGTACTATTCACTCTGAACTTAACCGAAGAAAATGAACTTTACAGTCGAAGCTGAATTTTACTGTCAAAACTGATTGAACTAGTAAGAGAGCATTGCAATAGATGTTTAGGGCGTTCGAGCACTAGTAGCAGAGAAGCAGTGATCTAAATCAGCAGACGCTCGAGCAGGGAACGCACTAGCAGGGAGCAAGTCGTGTAGTAGCACCGCGAGCGAGTGCAAAAGCAGCAACTCCTGTAGCTGCCGGAGGTTGTGCAGCAGCAGCAGCAGCGCAAGCAAGAGCAAGAGCAGAGCAGCAACACAAACGAAAGCAAGAGCAGTGCAGCAGCACGACCGACAACAAGAACAGAGCCGCAGCGCGAGCGAGAGCCGGAGCAGGTGCAGCTAGTGCCGTTGTGGAAGTCGCTGCCGAGGAAGCAACGACATGGGGGAGAGACGCCGTGGATGATGTGGCCGGCAACGGCGCCGTCGATGGAGACCCGCCATGTCTGCTCGGTATCGAGCACCGGCAGCCCCGTGAGATCGAATAAAAGATAAAATGCAGCGGTGAGTGCAGAACCTCCTTGGTGGTGCCGAGTTGGCCTCGGCTTTATCGGAGGAATTGGTGAGGGTGATGCGGTTCCAGTGGGACAGGTCAAGACGGCGCTATGGGGATTGAGGTGGCGCAATAGACGAGGCGAACGTCGGGGCAACTCCTTGGAAGTGGAGGACGGGGCGGCTGATCCGGTGGGACGACGAGATCGACAATGGATCCTCATCCGGTGCGGTGGATGAGGGACGACGAGCTGTTGCGGTGGACGATGTAGTCGGGGAAGAGTGTCCGGCTGGGAGGCGGTCGGGAGGCCGACGGAGGAGCGTGGGGTTTCACGGGTTTTGGCGGCCTTGGTGTACAAATGGGGTGGGGGCGAAGGGGGAGGGGGAGCCAAGCTTAGGGACGCGCTTGTCCGAAATGTAGGGTAAGTTACCAGCGTACCCCCACCGGTTTTGACACCGCGATGTGGAGCTTCGTTTTCGGCTAAGGGGTAAAAGGGGGGTTTCGCGTGTCTGGGCTGCGGGACCGATTTCAGATGAGGAGGGAGTTCTCGCGCGCATCCAAATTTCAGGATAACAAGGCGCGGCGCAGGTTGAAGAGGCGGGAGTTTCAAAGCAGGTGAGACAAAAGATACTCGAGCATGAAAATTTCGGGATAACAAGGTGCGGATTCCTTGTTCGGCAGAACAAACTTAACGTGTAAAAAAACAATTCATACAAGACACAAGAGAGTCATGTCCCCTTTTACTATATTGCTGTAGATGCCATTGAAAAAACTACAAGAAAAATGTAAAAAAAATCGGGAGAACAAGATTACCCTGCACATCACCAAATCGATTCACACTTCCCTCAACAACAACAAAAAACAAATCAATTCCCACCATAGAAAGAGTAATGTCCCTTTTTATATGATTACAAATGCCTGGATCTCGAATTTCAATTTTTGAATCCACGTTATGTTGAATTCGAATATATCGTTAGGTGACCTCGCAGTTTATAATTGATGTAGTCGTACATTTTGATCTTCCATCATATATGAACATTTTACTCCACCATGTGAACATATATATTGTCGTCTACCATATGGACTAAATTTGAATCAATTTTCCTTATTTGAATATGATTGTTTTCAAGTTATACAATATTTAAATATTATCTTGATAACAAAAAACATGCATATAGCAGTAATCATGTTTCACTATGAACTACATGTACCATACACTCTCCAATTCAAACATTTGTATCCATTTTATGTTGAATTCAAATCATAGTACATTATTGGTCTAGGTAGTGAGATGTTCGGGATAATCTAAACCCTGTTTTCATATGTATAATTTTTGGCTGAATTGGGACAAATTTTGGTATAAGCTTCTTGCAAAACCGGAGATTCTCTCAACAAGCCTCGTGGTTCCGAGAGGGAACGTGTCACCTTTGTGTGCGAAACGATATACACTGCCTCCCCCCTGATTTTCTTTACAGAGGCAACATAGAACTATATGAGTGCCCTGTTAAATTTTGGAATTATTTTGGGTTCATTTGGCCTTTGTATACATTAATTGAGTTTCTGGACTTTTAATGTGCATAATCTAAATATGAATTGCATGCACATGCTCCAGTGCACCAAAGTGGGTTGAAAAATCACATGAGTGTCCTTGGTTGAATTTCTAGGTCCGATGGAAGAAATGAGAATGAAATTCAGACATCTGGCATCATGACTCGGCAGAGAACATCGAGAAACTTAGATTTTAAATTCATGTAAATCCAAAACTCGCCTAGAAATCATGAAACTTGGCATGATGTCATGTCATGGCACTAACATGTTGTGGTAAAAAATTGGGCCGATTTGGAAGCTCGTGGTTCTAAGATGGAATGTGCTACCTTTGAGTGTGAAACGATATACGCTGCCCCCCTTGAGTTTCTTAACAAAGGCAACATAGAACTACATGAGTGCCCTGTTAAATTTTGGAATTATTTCGGGTTCGTTTGTCATTTTTTATACATTAATTGAGTTTCTAGTCATTTAATGTGCATAAGTCAAATTTGAACTACAAGCACATGCTCTTGTGGACCAAAGTTGGTTGAAAAATCACATTTGTGTCCTCAGGTGAATTTCTAGGTCCCATGCAAGAAATGGGAATAAAATTAAAACATCTGGGCATCGTGGCTCGGCCGAGAACATTGAGAAACTTGGTTTTAAAATTCTTGTAAATCCAAAACACGTCTGAAAATCATGAAACTTGGCATGGGTGTCATGTCAAGGTACTACCATGCTGTGGTAAAAAATTGGCCGAATAGGAACATATTTTGGTATAAGATTCTTGCAAACCGAAGCTTCTCTCAAGAAGGCTCGTGGTTCTGAGAGGGAACGTGCCACCTTTGAGTGCAAAACGATATATGTTGTCCCCCTTGAGTGTATTTACAAAGGCAACATAGAACTACATGAGTGCCCTGTTAAATTTTGGAATTATTCTGGCTTCGTTTGGCCTTATCTACACATTAATTTAGTTTTTGGTCATTCAAAGTGCATAATTCAAATTTGAACTACAAGCACATGCTCCCGTGCACCAAAGTTGGTTGAAAAATCACATTTGTGTCCTCGGGTGAATTTCTAGGTCCCATGCAAAAAATGAGAATAAAATTCAAACATCTGGGCATCGTGGCTCGGTCGAGAACATTAAGAAACTTGGTTTTAAAATCATGAAACTTGGCATGGTGTCATGTCATTGTAGTACCATGGCGTGGTAAAAAAAATTGGCCGAATAGGAACAAAGTTTGGTATAAGCTTCTTGCAAATCGGAGCTTCTCTCAAGAAGGCTCGTGGTTCTGGGAGGGAACGTGTCACCTTTGTGTGCATAATTCAAATTTGAAATACAAGCACATGTTCCAGTGCACCAAAGTTGGTTGAAAAATCACATGTGTGTCCTCAGGTAAATTTCTAGGTTCCATGCAAGAAATGGGAATGAAATTCAAAATTCTGGGCGTCGTGGCTGGGTTGGAAACATTGAGAAACTTAGTTTTTTAATTCCTGTAAATGCAAAACACGCATGAAAATAATGAAACTTGGCTTGGTGCCCTGACATGGCACCAACATGCTGTGGTAATTTTGCAGTCCGATTTGCGAAGGCGCACACATTAACAAGCAACAAAGTCATTTTGGAGCAAGTGCCGTCACGTTACAATCGGAAACACAAGTATTATTGAAACCGTGGGTGTTCTACTTACTAGTACCATTTACGTGCCGCCACGCGTCCCCATTTTTTTTAGCTAGGAGGCGCCGTGCAGGGTAGCTCTTTGAGTACGAGAGGCGTGCGATCAGACCCCTACGCGTGCTTATCGGGAGGAGATCCCTTTGACCTCCATCTACCATCCACCTCTCTCCCAAGGTCTCCATTAATGGCGCCCGAGCCTCTGTTTAATGGCGTGGCTATGTCTCACTCGACTGAGATTTAAGAGAGAAAAAAGAAAATATGGAAGCACAGATCTTGATGTAAGATCTGACGGACCTATATAGCATCTACTACGACTTATATCAAGAGTCATGCATATATAACGACGATTAATTGTCTTACATAATTAGAAAGATAATTAAAAAATCCACATGCGGCTACGCCCAAAATACACAAGGGCAAAAGAAGAAGGAAGACAAGGATCTGGCTCGCTGATCTCTACTTTCTTGATGCGTTGCTGCAGGCCGCGAGAACTAGTCTCTGCAGCAAGCGGCGATGAGATCTTTCGTGTCCTCAAGACGCTGCTTGAGAACATCCACGGATTCCTCTACCAGCCTTTGGCGCTCGTCGCGGAGCATGTCATTCTCGTCCATAAGTTTCTTGACAATGACGTCGGTCCTCTTCAACAAGGCACTGGTCTCCTCCTGCTGGTCTGCACTTCGGACGATCTTCTCCCTCAGCAGGTCGCGCTCGGCCCGGAGCCTCTCATTGCCCTCCCTTAGTTGCCGGATGACGCCGGTAGCCTGTTCAAATGAGGCTTTCATGTCGTCCTGCAACCTCGCCCAGCCGGAGATCTGATCCATCTGGCTATGGACAACGCATGCATGCGCCTGCAACAGTCATCACCTGCCCGCGAGAAATTTTCCCAGGCTGCCGCGGTGCGGCGGAACATCTCTGCTGCATTCGCAGCGCGGCGGGACATCTCTGCTGCTTTCGCGGCGCGGCTGGACCAGTCTGCTGCATCGACGGCGCGGTGGGACCTCCATGCTGCTTCAGCAGCGCGGCGGGACCTCTGTGCTGCTACTTCCACGCGGCGGGACATGTCGGCCGCTCTCGCAGCGAGGCGGGACATCTCTCGTGCTTCTGCTTCCATGCTCGCCTCTCCCTGGTGGCAATCTCTCGATCCAGAACTCACGCTGGCCATGGCAGACGCAAGGGAAGGATGCTGAATGACTTGTTTGTTTTTGTGGATGAGGAGTTGAGGAGGAATGTGCAGTCATCTTGGCATACTAGTATTTGTAACCGAGTACTAATACGCTCCTAATTGTGAAACCGTTTAGGTTGTGATCGGTGTGAACAAGTTTGCAATTCAATATAGCGTGGTACTAATACGCTCCTGAGTAGGAAACCGTTTAGGTTGTGATCGGTGTGAACAGGTTTGCAATTCAATATAGCATGGAGTAATTTGGAATGTGACGAGACGCAAGCTCAAAATTTATTGGCGGTTCTAGTTTCGAAGTGCGGCACTACTCTCAGATGGAGTAGTTATTTTTCTACTCCCTCCTTTCCGGTTTTATAGGGCTTATCTCAAAATTTTAGTTTTTCCATTTTATAAGGCTCAATTTGGTTGTTCCCCATCACATGTTCAGATTCCAAGGTGCATTAAATCATTGCATGCAAGTATTAAGAGAAAATTGACCAATGCATGTACTTTATGCATGCATGCATTGCAATTAATGCATTGATAAACATATTTTTTTGAGAAAAACAAGAGCATTAATTAGGTGCTTTTGCAAACTACAAAAAATATTCCACCACTCACCATCTTGGTTGGTGAGATTTTTGAATTAAGCCCTATAAACCAGAAAGGAGGGAGTACTTCTGTGTGCGTGCAATAACTGGCACCGTCGTATACATATCTTAGGGTTAATGGGGCGTTCGACAGGAATAGCCGCCTGGCGAGCTCTAGACTAGTCTTTTTTTTCAGACGCATTAAACCTATCTCTCGGGACTTCTCGCATGCACCATCGTGCCACCCACAAAAACTTGTACTCTGAGTTTAGTACGTTATACAGGAAGAGAAGAGGTGCATGCACGCACTCGTCCTCTGACACACGCATCTGTTTTTTCTCAAAAGGAGGATAATGACCCCCGACCTCTGCATCTGGGAGTCACACACGCATTTGTAGCTACGAATTGTAGTGTTCTCAACCATCCGATTGGCTCTATCATGGATGTACCTATATACTAAAACATGTCTACATACATCTATATTTTGACAAATGGAAGGCATGTATTGTGGAACGGAGGGAGTGCTTGTCATCAAAATGGATAAAAAGGGACGTATCTAGAACTAAAATACGTCTACATACATCTCCTTTTATCCATTTTGATGACAAGTAGTACTTCTTACCCAAAGGAACTTTATATCCAACAGACACAAAATATCCGTTTAACTGTCAGAAATTACTGATCTGATGTCGAAGTAATTGCTGCATCGCCACCAAAACCCACCATTTCTGAAGATAAAGTAGACCGAGGTAATCCCTATATTAGCATATTACTAAGATAAATAGAAGGCACTGTAGAAACATTTAGGACGTGAGCTTGTCAATCTGAATTTGGAGGGACACCAGCTTAGCCCTAGCCAGCAGCTTGGGCGGAACTGTCAAGAAGGTTAGGTCCTGCACGTCGACATCGCCGGGATCCTTGCTGCTTGTCACCTCCATTTCCACCTTGACAGCATCGGTCGTGCCTTTGGGCTCCTCCGGCGGGCTGTTCGCCCACAGCTTGGCCACGTAGCGCGGCAGTGGGGACGCCCCGCTCTGATGCAGACGACCGACATGGCGATAGGTGCGTCGATGTTGAGCACGCCGCCGACAAAGAAAAACGCGTGACCGTCCTCCTCCGCGAACAGCAAGAGCCGTGGCTCCGACAGTGGCACTTGCAGCTGGAGCACCTTGCCGTACTGGATCTTGTGCACGGGCATGGGATGCGTGGTGGTGATGTGGTGGTAGAGCGCCGGCAGCGGGCCTTCGTAGCCGCAGACGGGCACGGGGCATTTGCAGGGCGCGAGCGGACACATGCTCTGGTGATCGGCGAGCTTGTGGTAAGTGACGTAGAGCTCACAGCCTTCATGCGGGCACTCCACCCTCACCGATGAAAGGACAGAGTCCACCGCCGTGTTCCGCACGTCGAAGCCACCGTTGCGCTCGCACTTCTGGCACTGCCACTGCTTCCTGGGGTGCTCGACGCGGCAGTCCGCAGGCCAGATGCCCACCCTTGCACTGCAGAAATCAATTGAATAGCACATCAATCAAGAAACCTACACCTTGCTCAATCAGCCAAACAGTCGAGGTGTATTTGAACCTCATACACTGGAGGCATCAAGGGGCGGAGGCACAAGGGGCAGTGGAGCACGGTGAGGTCCATCGAGACCTTAGAGAGCTCCATCGTCGGGTCCTGTTTGGTCTGCATGATCTCGCCCTCCTCGTGCACAACCATCTCTCGACTTGGGCTGGAGCATTACAAAGCTTTACCGTCACATATTTTATACTACTTCAAGGTGCATTAAATCAACACATGCAAGTATCAAAAGGAGAGTCACGACATGCATGCATGCATTGTAATTAATGCATCGGTAAACACAAATTATTGAAATATATCGAGTGTAGTGCTTTGATGTGTCGCGTCAACTCGTACATCAACGAGAAGTTTGATTATCCTCTCCCTCGTGGACTTAACTGCACCTGCCTTTGGCTGTATGACAGGTTGGCCACACACTTGTGGGGCCCACCTATCATACACGCAAAGGCAGGAGCGTCCCTCCCTCGCCCATGAGCGTGGTGGCTGGCAAGACTAGGAGAAGCTTTTGCTACACGCTCTCCCTCCCGCACGCGGTGGACATGCAGCAGTTCAATCGGTGTCAGATGGCCAGAAGCGTACTGTAGTACTCCTCCAGTGCAGTAGTACTCCATCATTGTTCGACTTCCCGAAGAGGCAAAGAGCCAAGCGCAGCCCGGACGCTCGTGTGACAGTTTCATGTGTAGAGTAGTCTAGGATAGCGTGTGTCATGCCTGTAAGCTTAAAATCGTTGGGGTCGGCTCCATGCTATGTGGCCGTCTCGAAGTTCTTTAAAAAAATTAAAATAGTCTTCTAGCCCTACCTATCACCCTGGTGATTGTAGTTTGCACGCTCATCTGGTCAAGACAGGAATATATATTTTAATTTGTTTTTTTTTCGAAAAGGGGGGACTCTCCGGTCTCTGCATCAGAATGATGCATACGGCCACATATATTTTATTTTGTGGTGGGTAAATGTTAGAGGTTGCAGAAAATATATTGTACACTGCGAGTCTTTCAGCCAAGTTTAGAGGCAAGCACGTGGGGCCAGTGCTACGATGTGTCGCGTCAACTCGTACAACGAGGAGAAGCTTGATGTTACTACTACAGGCCTTCTCCCTCGCCCATGCGCGTGGTTGCTCGCAAACGAGGGCAGACTTTTGCTTAGTAGTACTTCTACAACAAGCTATCCATCCCGCTCGCGGTGGACGGACATGCAGCAGTGGATTCGACACTATAGAAGCAGTAGTAGTAACATCATTGTTCGTCTTCTCGAAGAGGCGAAGAGCCAAGTGCAAACCGAACGTTGCAGTTGCGAACATTGGAGCACGCATATAGCCAGGCTCTTGCATGAGACAAAATTGCTATGTGAGCCCACTATTATACTAGTACGTACAACTACTTGCTAGTATAGCCCTGTAAACCAGAAAGGAGTATTTGCCCTTCTAGAGATTTCAACAAGTGACTAGACTACACCGAGATGGAGTACATATGGAGCAAAATGAGTGAATCTGCACCGTAAATAAACACGTACTAGTTCTATCATTTTCCTCTCCGAGGTGCACAATATTGAGTATACTGACTAGTCTCTTTTTGACACGCATTTACGTTTTTTTTGAAACAATGCAGATGCAAGCGCTCATATACACGCATATACACTCACCCCTATGAAGGCACACACGCACGACACTATCATCTTGAAATTTACGAAGTCACCATAGGCACCTCATCGTCGACAGGTCCATAGGTGCTTGAATGCCAAGGAGGGAGAGGGTAGCGGTTCCCGAGACATTGAACGGTCAATGATGCATCCTCAATTACATGCAGAGGGAATTAATTGGAGAAATAGAATAGAGCCAGCACGATGTGAATGCAACAGAGTTTGGACTCTCATATAATAAAGGCGCCCCACCACTCCAATCCATCTACTCCCAAGTGTCTGCGCAACACTGCTCACTCCAATCCAAGACCAAGTGACCAGAAGCCACAAGCACCTATGGAGGCGATGGACGCGAGCGGCAGTCGGTTGTGCCAAATCATCCAAGGCGTCGGCCTGCGGCCCCGCACCGTGCAGCGTTTCCAGACGGTGCTGGCGACCGTAGGTATCGTAGCCCTCGCTAACGCCTGCTTCGCCTCTCACATGGACGGCATGATGGTCAACTCCATCCGCAAATTCACCGCCGTCAAGAAGCGCGCGGACGACCTTCCGTACTGCTCCAGCCCGCGCGTCTAGGCTCCTCATTGCCTGCCACCCTAATCGGCCTCCATGGTGACGAACTCTTTCAAGCCCTGGTGGCCCTGCAGGTGCTGGAGGTCGCGATGAAGAATGTGCACCTCGAGGCCGCGTTCGCCGCGCAGTGCCTCGCCATGCAAGAAACCATCGACCTGCACATCCACGTTTACGAGGAATTATCTACATAGGCCACTACAAGGCAAGCAAGGACAGAAAGACGTTGGCCTTCTTCCAGTGGCTGAAATCTTTGGACGCCATTGTTCAGAAGCACGTCGACCTGGCCACGAAAGCCGCTGCTACTTAGGCGCCGCTCGGTGGGCCGGCGCCTTGAGTCGAGGAGGTGGATGTTGTCGATGGATGCATCTCTTCTTCTTGCCTCCTGTAACTAGCACTGCATCGCCTCGTGGCCTTAATGTTTTATTAGTATAGTACTCCCTCCGTTCCCAAATATAAGTCTTTCTAAATATTCCAGCAAGTGACTACTACATACGGAGCAAAATGACTGAATCTACACTCTAAACTATGTCTACATACATCTGTATGCTGTATTCCATTTGAAATAGTATCTAAAAGGTTTGTATTTAGGAACAGAGGGAGTATATGGCGTTTTTATTCTAGTCGTAACGTTTTCACTGTGAGGTGGGGCCGCAGTTGAGCAAACCCACCCGCCCACCGGGCGTTGGCCGAGTTTAGAATTAGAAGAGAGAAACGAGGGAGGAGAGCTAGCTGTAGCACGGACGTTGTTGTCAGATGGGACTCGTGTTTATAGAATAGGAGTATTGAGCACTCGTGCCTCTTTTTTTTGAGGGAAAAATTAGTCGTATGTCTAGTACCACTAGTTGGGTGCGTGCGACCTATAGCTGTCATCACTTTAGGTCTCTTTTTCGAACAACAGCTATGCTTCATAGTACATATTTTTTCACGCATTTATCCTCCTATATGTACTCCTAGGCTATTTCCACGTGCTCCCATTCGCCGACATGTGGGACATAGAGCATCTGGGTCATAGTGCATGCACGACTCAGAGCATATGCCGGGGTACTTTACATTTCAGACCTCACAAATTACATGCAAACCCCCTGCAGAAGAATAAATAAATGAATGAATTACTACATGAAACTGGATTATTTTCTTGGAAACCGGAGCACGTTCATTAAATTTTGGACATAACACGTTTATAAAGAATGACCGGACCTAAACCAGTCTAAGGGCCTCTTTGATTTTTCCCGCCAAAAAAGGGCCTCTTTGATTCGCAGGATACTGAAAACACAGGAATGGGGAAAGTATGATGGCGATGAACCGAGACGAGGAGAACTCTAACTCAGTTAGAGGTTAGAGTTAGATTCTAACCCTGAACTAACTCTAAACCAAAGAGGTGTATGGATGGCAGGGTTAGATTGACAATAAATGCTCTTTCTCAATCATTTGACTCCTTTTGGACCCTATTTCCTGCCGGATTTGGTGTGGCCGGCTCTTCTGTGGCCTCCTCCCGCTCACAATAGACATAAAGAACCATCTATACAAATCAAGCATGCAAAACATGATAACTTTTACTTTGTCCATACAAATGAGAAATCCCACTTAAACATACAAGTCGTCAATCAAGCTGCACAAAATAAAAAAACACTTCCTGAAACAAAGCATGAGGTAACTCATAATGGAAGTCATTCACGATAGGGAGGGAGCCCGGAGCCCCTCACGCACTAAGGGAGTAGCTCGCCATCGTCGCTTTGGAGGAAGGCTCTGTAGAGCCCAAGCCCCGGGAACACCTCCAACGCCGGCCCTTGCGAGTTGAGGTCGACACCGGCATGGGTAGCAGGGCCGCTTGCCGCCGACTGGGAACTTAATCTTTGGGCCTCTAGAAATAATGCAAGCCTGTAACTAAAATACCTAGAAAGGTGAACTGAATCTTTGGGCCTCTAGAAATAATGCAAGCCTGAAATTGAAATACCTAGAAAGGTGAACTGAATTTTGGGCCTCTAGAAATAATGCAAGCCTGAAATTGAAATACCTAGAAAGGTGAATTGAATCTTTGGGCCTCTAGAAAGATTTATTACCTCCTCAAGTAGCATCAAACAATTCCATGCGTGCACCACAAATCTATACCAAGTTTGATCAGGATCTACTTTTCCAAATTAGAATTAGCGCTAGAGAAAGCAAGATCAGTGATATGGCAGTGAGACAGAGAAGGAACAAACAAACTCACCCCTCTCGCGACCTCCCTGGTAGATGCGCCGCTGCCGTGCACGACAGAGGGAGAAAAACGACCAGTGAAGGGGGAGCGGGGCGAACTTCGAAGGCCGGAGGGAGAGGGCGGACGGAGTAGGGCGGCAGAGGCCGGAAGGAGAGGGCGGACGGAGGAGAGAGAGGGCGAGCGGCGCTTGGGTGGGCGGCCCTATGGGGAACAGAGAGGAGTCGTCCAAGAGGGGGGGATCGATCTGGTGCCGACAGCGGAGATTTTTTTAGTTCTCTTTTAGTGGGCCGAGGATAACTAACCCAATTAGAACCTCTCCACGGGCTAGTTTTTTTAGCTGGGTTAGAGCAAACTAGCTCAAACTAACCCCTCTTGGTTTGATAATTTGAGGCTATTTCAACCCAAACTAGCTCTAACTCAGGGATCCAAACAAAGGGGAGTGTTACTGTACATGCTACAGTATGGACCGTAGCACATTGTTTTTATGGCCATTTCACCACATTGTTTTCTACTGCTGGTTCACTGGGCTACTGTGGTTCGCACTGCTGGTTCACTGGGCTGCCGTGGTTCGCACTGCTGGTTCACTGGGCTGCCGTGGTTCGCACTCCTCCAACCTGAGTAGTAGTAGTACTAGTATATACCGCATCATTCTTTGCTCCTTCTTACTACTCCGACATGTGGGAGAGCCAGCATCTGGGTTGATGTGTCATGCACCAGATTAGAGCATGGAATGGAAGTGGGGCATCACCCCGGTCGGAGCGCCAGTAATTCATGACTATAGTGAGTACTCATATCACAAGTCTTTCCAGCAGTAACGCGCCGTCAAATCGCACAACCCGACCTTTTCAGCAGTATGTTTGAGAATCCGCCACTCGCTCACCCTCCTCGCCTCTCTGTCAAACCGCCTACCCGAAAACTACCGCGCGTACTGCCCGGGAAAAGTCCCGCCCTCAACTTTTAACCACGCGAAAATAGTTCGAGCTTGTTCGTTCTATATAAATACAATACTTACTGTATGTTTATTCACCCGTGGGGTTGTTCAATGAATGGAGGGATGGGGAGAACAAGTGAACAATACTGTAGTACTACTAGTAGTAAGTGGGAGTCGTACAGTAGTCACCTTAAATAGAGAGCAACCCTAGTCGCTTGTTGTGGAGAAAAAAAAGATAATCACTCCACTATATATGGATGAAGGGGCCTGAGCGCTTGCTTTACTAGGGTTGCCCTCTTCATTCTCTCATCCTCTCTAGATATAAACAAGACAACGGTAGCAACATTTTCTCTCTGCTCACCGCTGGTCACAAATCCGGCCGGATCCCTTCGGACGGTGTGTGTAGAGGACTAAAAGGTGCATCGTTCACGTGGTCATCACTGCCGAGGGAGGAAACCCACAACTGCCGGAGGGACCCGATCCTCTGCCCGTGCCGTTCTCTCCGACACAGCGCCGACTCGGGAGGTCCTCCGACCCTTCTTCCTCCCTGCCGTATTGTCCGCAGATCCGACCTACCGCCGCCGACATCCCGGCAACCCTCAGGTATAAGTTCTTCGAAAGCGGCCTTGCTCTACTGCCCTAGCTCCCCACGTGTCTACATGTGCATCTTTTTCTACTCCCATCAGCTCTTCCAAAGCCACCTAAATTTTTAGTATTATTAGAGGTAAAGCTACTTCATGCATTCGAATCTAGGGCTTTGTTCAAACGACGAAGGAAGTGGGGAAAGTTGTAGAATGAATCTAGGACTTGATTCAAAGAGGTAATAATATGGTGAAAGTAGTAGAGACCGGATACCCAACCGGTCTTTTGCTTGAAAAGGGAAATAATGGGAAAACACGGTACAAACTGGATAAGGAACAGATCTATTATTGGTTGAAAAAAGGATAGAAATTGGCGGTTGGTGGACAAGTCAATAGAGTATGTCTAGGATTAGATTTGCTGCCATCACATAGTAAAAGGTCTCCAGGATTAGATTTGTTGCCCTCACATAGTAAAAGGTCTTAGGATTAGATTTGCTGCCCTCACATAGTAAAAGGTCTCCAGGATTAGATTTGCTGACCTCACATAGTAAAAGGTCTCCAGAATTAGATTTGCTGCCCTCACATAGTAAAAGGTCTCCAGGATTAGATTTGCTGCCCTCACATAGTACAAGGTCTCTAGGATTAGGTTTGCTGCCCTCACATAGCATGAACAAACTTGGCATCACCACTTTATGCCTCCTTGTAGGTACATTGTGCTGATGCATCCACTGTCGCATGTCCTTATACCAACCTTTGGCTGTTGTTAATGTAAGGGCGCATGTAAAATGAAGCGATCACACTGTTACCTTAGGGACATGTCTAACCAGTGTTATTGTTAATCTAATGCCTCTAGTGATAAGATGCAATTAATTGTGTTACAAATGGCACTCCTGCTGTTTTCCCCAGTATGATAAGTAAGTTGCTCCTTTACACTGCTGAGTGTCCTGGTGTCCCCACGGCCCCATGCCCTTAAACCAACTCTTTAGCTGCTGTTGATTTACTATGTCTGGTAAACAAGCAATGCCACCATTAAAGTAATCCCATATTTGAGGAATCTCATTGTTGATCGTAATGCTTCTGGTAACATGAAGCATTGCTGACGTTTTAAAATTTCTACTATCCTTGCGTGATTTCCATGAACATAATTAAGATGTTTCTTTTCATTTTGTATATGTTTCGTATATTCTTGCGTGATTGACCAACAACTATTTACTTTCTATCTTTTTGTGCAGATAGGGATATCCATTTCACCTTGTTGCTATTGTGACCTTTTGGTGAACTGCACAAAACACTTTTTTTGGAATGAGTGTCTTGTGCAGTTCAACTAAAATGTCACATGGGCAACATCTCTCAATTTTGGTGGAACTGCACAAAATGGTGATTGGAGTGTCCAAAATCTCCGTCAAGTTCTGCTGGTAATCTCGTGCAACATTTTATTAGCCTTTGCAAGATGGAGCCGTCACTGTCACCACAATGGCACTTTATTCTAGTGGAACTGCACAAAAGGATAAGTAAATTATAGTTGCACCTTACATGAGCCGGACAGCCAACCTTAATGTTCCTCAATTTTAGTGCAACTACTAAAGAAGAACCTGCCAACTCACGAGAGCAAGTACTTCTTGCTGGCTGAATGATGCAATCTTTGCTTCATTTCAGGTGAACTGCAGAAAAAGGCGCATGAATTGAATCATGGAACTCCAGGTAGACCTCATCCTAGTGGAGCTGTAGGTTGAGTTCAAGGAGGCCGCTATTAAAGAGAAATAATGCTCTCCTGTCTCCTTGTTTGTGTTGTGCAAACAGGAATACTCAACTACAGATGTTGTGACGGTCAAGAGCATTCGCCAAGTTCTTCGATTGTATGACATGGCTAGCCAAGATGGATTTAATCCCGATATTCACTTTATCAAAAGGCTCTAATGGGTTGGTTCTGAATCTTGCAAGCTGGGAATCAATGAGATGTGTAGGCATCTTTGTTGTACTTATCATTTGAATCTTATTTGTTGGTTCTGAATCTTGCAAGCTGGGAATCAATGAGATGTGTAGGCATCTTTGTTGTACTTATTATTTGGATCTTATTTGTTGGTTCTGAATGTTGCATGTTGGGAATCAATGAGATGTGTAGGAATCTTTGTTGTACTTATTATTTGGATCATATTTGTTGGTTTTGAATCTTGCAAGCTAGGAAACACGGCATGATGATGCAGAGGACAACAATCATAACAAACAGTTCGAACTTGGTAGTATTATCTTTGTGAAAGTGCGACAAATGTGCTGATCGTGTGCGTCCTGAGAATAATCATTCTAATTGTTGGGCATGTTGATCCTGTGGCACTGATAGAACGAGCCAATGCATTGCTTGTTTTAAGTATAAATTTCTATTAAAGCTAATTAAATTTAAGTAAAGTGACCACTAACTCCTGTTATTATAGTACCAATACAGACCCGCTCATGAACCGACATGTGGCCAGAGTAGGTTTCTTAATGGAGGTGTTTGAATGCGCCGAGGGTGCATCTTCTGTCGGGCGTGTAGCAGACGAGGGAGGGGTAGTAACTATTGTCGCCTGTACACACTTAGCTTACTGTTGAATCCAGTTCCCCAAGAGCTGAAAAACGAACTGCTGCCGCTACCTACACACTCGTTCACTTGAAGAGACTCCAATGGCGATCCGAGGGGTGAGCCTGCTGGATATGGACTTCAGCAAGGAGTTCCCCTTTGGGTTCGCTATTCAGTCCTATGGCTGCACCAAGTTGAATGTGATGTACACCAACGATACGGACTCGGTGAAGCTCTGCCTCGCCTCAGTCATATAGCTGCACCAGGTTCTGGAGCATTCACCCGTTTCATCAGCAACGCCGACTGCACCTTCGCTATGGTGGAGAGAAGGAAGAACGCGACGATTCGGCCATCTGGTGCAACAAGCTTGTCGGCATCTAGAAGCAATACAAGATCATCAGCAATGGGCAGGAGAAGGACTTCGTGGTTGACCTTGCTGAGACCATCATCGACCCCTGATATGCCAACATGAAAGAAGATGACCTGAACACGCGGGAGGTAGCTCTGAATCTAGCCTACATAACCTACACGGCCAAGGACGCATACGCATGCTACGACATGTACATGTAGATCTTGGACATGAGGGCGTGTCTGCTTCCCGTAACCAACGAGTACACGGACAGCCGCAGCGTCATGATCAAGCGTGCCAGGAAGGTCTAGATGTTGTACTTTATCTGTTTATAAGCACCTTTATCATCTGAGTGTTTCATGCATTAGCCTATGTGTCGTAATTATCTGTTTTGTCCGAAATATTTCTTTTAAGAACCCATTAACCTGATTGTTTTTTTAGTGACTATTTGCTTATGTATGTAACTAGTTCACTTGTCCGTTAAAAAACTAGTTCACTCGGGTGCCGTGCTTTGAATCTCCTTCCTACCAACATATTCCCCTCCTCAGGTGGACCCAGCAGGTCTCTGAATTTTCTCCCACTTTCTTTTTTGATGTAAACTGAGTTTTCTCCAAGTACTTTTCCCTAGAACCAACTCAACTGTCCCACGTCTAGCCTAAAAAATAATAATACCCCACGTACTATTAACTCATCAAATTTAAATGATATTTTGTTTCGTAAGTTGAAAGTTCTTACAAAAGAATAATAATAATTGTTTACATATAACTTGGCAAGTTAACTCCTAGTGATTGTGTACATAAGCTTGCAAAGATTTTACTAACCAATGCAGTACTAGACGTGCAATCATGTGTTTATGTTTTTATAACATTTCTCCGTCTAGCCCAACATGATATTTTCACCCAGCCCAGCAAGTCCACGGATTTCGAGAAATGCAAATGGGATTTAAATGGGCTGCATAGATGCTACATCATTGTTTCACCCAGCCCACCAAATGGACTGGCTGACATGTGGGCCAGTAGGTCGAAGCCTAAGAAGGCGTTGGATTTACATCCAATGGCCGACATTCTTCTTCAATCTCTCGTCTTCTTCCCCTAGCGCTGCCGGAACCGCCTGCTCCAGCCTTCGGCGTCCAGCGGTGTTGTTTTGCGCTCCTCAGCGAAACGCTACCCCGCCGACGGCCAGGCCATCCCTCCACTCCGCACCTCCTGTTATTCTCTGCCGAGTGTAGGCCCACCCCGCACCCGAACCAGTCAAGTTTCATACTCCTCTCTGTCTGCGACTCCACTGCCGCGTATTCCCCATCTTAGGGTCGTTCCAGTCTGGGGCCTCACCGTCGTCCACCGCCTCGGTGTGCTCGGTGCGGCGTGGTCAACATACAAGAGTCATCGGAAGAGGACTGTACGTAGAGAGCCTGACGGCTGGGACCCACGAGGTCCATGGTCGCACGCAAGGAAAGTTCCTCCTTATTACGCACTGTACGTGGACTGTATGTGGGAAGGGCTTCTGTATTTCGTGAAAAAAATGTTCCCCCCGCTGACAGGTCGGACCCACCAGCTATATCTTCGCACGCAAGGAAGTGCCTCCTTATCACGCACAAAAAAATGAATACCCCCTGCTAGCAGGGACCCACCATAGTGGGTGGCTGACTTGTGGGCCTACTAAGTTGACGAGGATGGAGGGCTTTGTCAACTTAGTCAATATGAACGATTCTAGCTCGAGTGACCGTATGATGTCCATCCAACGGCCATAGTGCTTCTTCAACCTCTGGTCTTCTTGCTCCATCCGCCTAAAGCAGCGCCGGTCGTGCCACATGCTCCTGCCTCTCGTGGGCGGCTGTGATGCCGTGGAGACCTCACCGCCCCCTACTACTCACACCGCTGGCCCAGGGCATCCCTCTACTCACCCACACCCCCTGTTATTCTGCAGCGACGGCAGCCTCATGCCGCAGCCGAACCAGTGAACCCTCGTACTCCTCTCCGTGTGGGCATCCACTGCCGCATCTTCCGCGGCTCTGCGTCGTCCCCTTCCTAGACCTTGCCATCATCCACCATCTTGGTGCTCTCGGCGCGGCGTGGTCAATGTGGTCAACGACAGACTTCCATCGGAAGAGTACTGTACGTGGAGGGGCTGACAGCTGGGTCCACGGCCCCAACTGGGTCCACGGCCACATCCCAGTTTTTTTGTGATTTGCCAAGTAAGTCGCTTTGTCAGGCCTGTTGGGCTGCAAATCTTTCAAGACGAGGAGAGCTTCATTCGGCTGGCCGAGAAAATGGCCTATCAGTAATGAGAAATGGGATGTACATTTTTAAAACACATCAAACCGGCAATTAGTTTCAACTATCTTTTTTTATTTCGAGATTATAAATTGCATTTATTTTTATGCGTGGACAATTTGTTGGATTTTATATTGATATACATTTTTTTAAATCAGTTTGAAATGTGACTCGAAATTTTAGGATTAAAAACAGTTCGGACCGCACCGAAATATGCAAAATTTCGTATAATTTTTTAACCGTGGGTATATGGCTGCAAAAAAACCTTAAGAATTTGCAAATGGGCTGTAAATTATTAGAAATAATGGCAGATGGGTTGTATGCTATTTTCCACAGATTTGAGGCTTTCCTAAAAAAAGGTTGACGCACAAGCAGTGACCTAGCGATGTCCATCCAACGGCAGTCGTGCTTCTTCAATCTCTGCTCTTCCTGCTCCAGCCGCTCAAACAAGCGCCGACGGGGCTGCCTACTCCCTCCTCCCCGCGGCCGGCTGTGCTGCTGCGCAGGACTCACTGCCCCACCGTACTCCCATCGCTGGCCTAGCCATCCCTCTACTCACCCACACCTGCTGTTATTCTCCAGCGACGACAGACGAACCAGTAAACCCTCGTACAGTCGTACTCCCTTCCGTGTGGGAAACAACTACCGAGTCTTCCCTGCCTCCGTGTCGTTCCCTTCCTAGGCCACGTTGTCGTCCACCGCCCTGGTGCTCTTGGCGTGACCTGGTCAACGTGGTCAACGACCGACATGCATCAGAAGTGGACTGTACGTGAAGAGGCCGACAACTGGTCCACGGTCGCACGAAAGGAAATGCCTCCTTATTACGCGCAAAATAATGATTCCTCCACCTAACATCAGGGTCCCATCGAAAGGGCCTCTTTATTTCATGAAAAAAAAGTTACCGCTGCTGACAGCTCGGACCCACCAGCTATATCTTCGCACGCAAGGAAGTGCCTCCTTATTACGCAAAAAAAATATGAATACTCCCCCTGCTACCTGGGACCCAGTATAGTGGCAGGCTGACTTGTGGGCCTACTCAGTTGATGGGGACGGAGGGCTTTGTCAACTTAGTCAATATGCACGATTCTAGCTCCAGTGACCGTACAATGTCCATCCAACGGCCGTCGTGCTTCTTCAACCTCTGGTGTTCTTGCTCCAGTCGCCCAAACCAGCGCCGGTCGTGCCTCGTGCTCCTGCCTCCCGTGGCCTGTTGCGATGCGGCGGAGGCCTCACCGCCCCCTACTACTCCCACTGTTGGCCAGGCCATCCCTCTACTCACCCACACCCCCTGTAATTTTGCGGCGACGGCAGCCTCACACTGCAGCGAACCACTAAACCCTCGTACTCCTCTATGTGTGGGCATCCACTGCCGCGTCTTCCCCGGCTCCGCGTAGTCCCCTTCCTAGGCCTCGCCGTCGTCCACCGCCCTGGTGCTCTTGGCACGACGTGGACAACGTGGTCAAGGAACGGCTTCCATCGGACGTGGACTGTACGTGGAGAGGCTGACAGCTGGGTCCACGGCCACAGCAAGGAAGTGCCTCCTTATTACGCGCAAAATAAGTATTCCTTCACCTGACAGCGGGGACCCACCGGACGGGCCACCGTGTTTCATGAAAAAAGCGTTTCCCCCCTGACTGCTGGGGCCCACCAGCTACACCTTCGCACGCAAGGAAGTGCGTCTGGGCAAAAAAAAAAACGATTCGCCCCCCTGACTGCTGGAACCCACCAGCTACATCTTCACACGCAAGGAAGTTCCTGACAGTCGGGACCCACCTGGTCGAAGCGTACGTAGTGTTTTCATTCTGGTCGTGAATGTGTACGCACATATATACTGGTCGATGTAGAGGCGCGCACGTGTCATAGTAGAGGAGCGCACGTGTCGTAGTAGAGGCGCGCACGTACCATGTACACGTACGTACAGCGGCATGTGTGCAAGAAAGAAAATACGGCCACGTATGTGTACATACGGGCGGGGTCTGAAACGCCTACTCGCGCATACGTACGGCCAGGGCTTGTGTACATGGCTGGGTCGGAACGGAGAAACAGCGTCGTCGTCGTGTTCATGGGGAGGTAACGGAATGCATCGTGTTCATGAGGATGCAACGGAATGACGTCGTGTTCATCGGGAGGCAACGGAACGCGTGGAGCCAACCGGCTGGGTCGGAACGGAATGCGTCTCGTGTTCCTCGAGAGGGCTTGGACGGAACAAGTGATGGAAACAAGGCCTGGCGTACTGCAGAACGGAGGAAACAGCCTTGTGTTCGACCAGCCACGTTCAAAACGGGATCCTGTCCATTGAGAGGGGTCTGGCATACCGCAAAACGGAGGAAACAGACCTCCTACGGTCGAAACAGGGGTCCTGTTGATCGAGAGGGGTGTGGCGTACCGCAAAACGGATGAAACGGACTTTTGTTGGAGCGCTACGGTCGAAACGGGGGTCCTATTCATCGGGAGGGGTGTGGCGTACCGCAAAATGGGACTCCACGGGATACTGCTAATCTCCACTGTCGACCTCCTCGAGCCTCCAGGGGCTACCGTCGACCTCCTCCAGCCTCCACGGGCTCCTGTTCATCCAGCCTCCACCACGCTCTACTCCATCGGCTACTGTTCAAGCACCCCTCCACGGGCACCCCTCCACCGTCTACTGTTCATCCAGCCCTCCACGGGGTCATCCTGTTCATCCAGCCCTCCACACCACGGGGTCCTGTTCATCCAGAGGCAACGCCACCGCTCACTGTTCATCCCCCCGCAATGCTCACTGTTCATCCAGAGAGGCAGCATCCATCGGCTTCAGTTAGCAGCAGTAGAGAAGGAATCGCTCGATCGAGATCAGTTAAAAGGCATCGATCGATCGCTCGGGTTCAGCAACGCGTAGCCTGCAGTGCAATCGCTCGGGTTCAGTTAGAGCCCAATGCCCTCGCTCGGGTTCAGTTAGAGCCAACGCCTCGCACACGCGCGCGCATGTGTATGAGAGAAACGCGCATCGCTCGCCCCCTGACCGCCCACCGTAACCGGGAACTCCTCAAAATTTTCCTCGCCCTCGCTTCTACAACAGTTTTTTCCATCATGGACGGCCCAAAGAATGTCATGCAGCTGCGTCTCCGGCCCGCCCAGGACGAAAAGCCCATTTTCTGTCATGATTTTTTGTCATAGAAGTAGGAGCCCACCACATCTATGATGATACCGGGTTTTGTCACAACAATTATCGTCATAGAAGTGTCATATGTATGACATAAATTTTTTTCGTTCGGCCCAAAATGTCACGGATGTGTCGTTTTTTGTAGTGCATGCATATCTTGACGACATCGAACAATGTCTCTCCTTGTTTCACAAAGGGTCTCTGTTAGGGAATGGACTTGTGTTTGGAGCGCAGATATAACATTGTTTTGAGCTTGCATATCTTGATCATGAGGCAGTTTGGACAAGATTGCCTTAACAACCAACCCAGTATTACGCAGGAACGTGCTTTTGGCACTGTTAGTGGACATGTACTAACCCACTGCAGCAAGAGCTGACATTGCGGTTATAGTTGCCTTGCCACCTTCAAAAGGTGGCGGTTCCACCATTTTTTCCATAGCTTGCTGAAAAGTTGAGTTTTTTTACATTAGTAGTACCAGAACAGAAGATATTAAGGAGGCAGCAAAACCAAACAAAATAGCTTTGGTCTATATACAGAACTTATTCTGGTGAACCCATGTAAAATATTAGTTGTATTTTATTGCAAAGTACATAATAAAACCAGGTTCCAAACATATGACCATGTACCATCGCTAATGTATTGTCTATTTCTTCACATTGTATTGACAGCTAAGGATAAAGAGATGAAGTTTATAATATGGTAAGCATAGTATGACATCATTAATATCACAAAACAACTGAGAACAGACAAACAAGCAATTGTAACATTGTGTGGGCAAGTCCAGCACGGAACTAGATTACAGGTCAAGATCAAAGGAACATAACTCCTCTCTTTTAAACCTTGTAAGGTGCAATGATACGCTAATACAATTGTGTATAAAATTGAAAAGAGTAATAGACATTGGCTGCAAACCATGCAGTTCAAGGCACAAGTCAGAGTAAGTAGTAGTTAAAAGGCACGAGGATTAAGGACTTACAACTGCGGCTTTGACTGGTGTAGTCATGCCCTTCTTCTTGCTGGTGTGACAGTCCTTGAAGATTTCCACAGCATTTGGTTCAGGTACTTTTTGGTCCTTGCGGGCTTTCCTCTGCATTTCGAACAAGTCAATATTGATCTGATAATATGGTACATCGAAAATAGTGAAACAACAGCTAATTACAAGAGCCTCGCAGTGTGCAATATAGCTACGAAATCCTGTCGTCTGTTGGAATTTCACTTTCGGACGGTTGGCCTTGTTCTTTGAATAGTTCACCTACAAGAAGATAGATTTTTGTGGCACATGTGTAAATAGGACTTCAACATGTGATTTGATCACATATATATAATGTACCTGATACTTCGGATCAGACCAGTGTTTAACGAGGCCTCTCCAGTCTTCATCTGATATATTTTCCACTGGAGATGTTTGGGCAAGTTCACTGTTAGCCTTACCTTCAAAGTGAGTTTTCCTCAAGTTATACCGATACTGTTGCAGAGAAGACTTGAAAACATGGGTGCAAGCTTGTCTGGTTGCATCATCTTAGCTATCCAACTTGAACCTCATCTATTGAAAATTATGGGAGTCTCATTATTAGCAACCTAGAAAGTATGGGGCAGAGCAAGACGATATTACTAGTTTCCATACATAACCATACTTACAGATAAATGGTAGAGGAAGTTGTTGAACTGGGTTTCATATTTGTCATTCCTGTATTGAATCCATGTTGGGAGGATACATACATGACACATAACGACAACCGTTGCCTCTGATACTAACTTGGCTGACTCTGTAGCATCACATGGACTTTTTAAACCTGCCTCAAAACAGATCTCCATTCTCCCTCCTCTAGATTTAGTTAACCCATCGAGCATTATCCCTGATGTTTGTTTCCTCTTGCGCCTAGGTGCTAGTCCAACAACGAACATTGGAAGTATTAGTGTACATCAAACTGTGAGACTACATATAAAGAAGCATGCAACTATAACTTGACTCCAACAACTACCTTCTTGCTGTTGAAGCTCACAAAGTTCATCTGATCTTGCCAACTCATCTAGTGTCAAGAGTGCTTCGGTAGTACTGTCAGGTGGCAAGGGAGCTTGGGAATGTGCTGCTAGCTGAGTTGACAAACTAGTAACTCATGCATCTGGTGGTACTGTGTAAGGTGTTGCAACAACTAGGGTTGTCTTTGCTTGTTTGGTGGCAGCTTTTTGTTTCTGTTTGGCTTGTTCTGCAGCTCGTGTAGCACGGGATCACCCTGTTTGTAGAATTTTCCGCTGGACTTTGACCTTCTATTGCACCATCAGTACCAGCAGAATCTGCAAGATTCTTCCGTTTCCCATTCCCTGTCATTCTGTGTTGCTTCCTCTTTCTCTATGCCATGTTAAGTCAAGCCGACAAGAAAAACGAATAACAATTTAGTTCTTTAGAACAAATTGATGTGTGATACAGATGAGCTGAACTTTGATGTTAGACAACCACATGATAGGAGGATGTAATATGTATGAAAAACAGGACAACATGAGATAGCCAGAACTATGATGTGTAAACTAAGCAGAAGACATTTCTCTAAATTAGAAGCAATGCAATGGAAGGTAGACACCATATGAAAGATGCTACAAATATCGCTCTGCTAAGTTAACAGTGTCTCATCATAAATGGCGTTTAAACAAATGTGAAGCAGTACAAGAAATAAATCATATGTAAGATGCAAACCACATGACACTACCAAGTTAGAGGTCTCTCGTCATTAGTGACATTGCATATTCACAACTTATGATGTGTAAACTAAGGATAAGGCATTTCAACGAATTAGAAACAATGAAAGGTAGACACCATATGAAAGATGCAAAGAATATCACTCTACCAAGTTAAAACTGTCTCGTCATAACTGCCATTTCAACAAATTAGTAGTACAAGATAGAAAAGAATGCGAGATCTAACCTATATTACACTCCCAAGTCAAACGTGTATTATGATAAGTGATTGTTGCAGGTTACACAACAGTAGTAATTTGATGTAAGAACATGGTGTGATAGACAGATATTGTATGTTCTAGAAATAGGAACACATGTCTTATTCACAAGTATAATGTGTAAAGTAAGCAGATGGAATTCCACAAAATTAGAAGCAATACAAGCTAGACATCATACATAACATGCAACCACATATAACAATGCCAAGTTAGAGGGATCACCTGTGATGGTGCACTAGGGGAGACGTGCTCATCATCAACACAGCTACGTTGAGTGTCTATGCATGTGTTGTCTTGCAAATCATCTTGGGGGGATGAAGGAGTAGAATCTGTAGAGGCCCTCCATTTGGAAGGAGCACCTTTATCCGCTGCCTTGCTAACTTCCTTCCGCTTTATTGATTTTGAATTGTCAAGTAAAATCGACAAGAAAAAGCAATAAAATTCTCTCTTCAGAACTCATTTGTACATGATGCTGACAATCACTACTTTGATGTAAGGCAAACACATGATACCAGGATGGAATATGTATGAAAAACAGGATGGGATGGCATATTCACAACTGTTTGTGTAAACTAAGCAAAAACCATTCCAACAAATAAGAAGCAATGCAAGCTAGACACCACATGAAAGATGCAACCAATATGACTTGCCAAGTTAAAAGCGTCCCATCATAAATGGCATTTCAACAAATTAGGAGCGGCGCATGCTATAAATCATATGAAAGATGCAACTAATATCACACTGCATATACTAAAGGTGTCCCGTCATATTGATTGATGCGGGATACAAAAAAAACAATAGTTTTATGTAAGGACATGCTTAATAGACAGATGTACTATGAACTAAAAACAGGAAGACATGTCACATTAATTGGTATAATGTATAAACTAAACAGAATAGCACATGCAATTTAACCAGATTGGAAGAATTACAATCTAGACACCATATGCAACATGCAACCACATATCACGCTGCCAAGTTAGAGCAAGCACCTACGATGCTAGTGTAGGGGAAATGCGGTAATCAACTACAAAGCTACGTTCACTATCTTCATCTAGCCTTGTTGTTTCTTGAGAATCATGTCGGGAGGCTGACGCTGCATTCTTTAAATGAGGATCTTTACTCACAGTAGTCCACTTGCCTGACTACCTCATCATAAGTGATTGATGAGGGATACACAAGAACATTAGTTTGATGTAAGAACATGGTTAATAGACAGATGTACTAGTATGTACCAAAAACAGAAAGGCATGTCATATTCAAAGTTATAATGTGTAAGCTAAGCAGATGCAATTTAACCAAATTGGAAGCAATACAAGCTAGACATCCGGCTGGAGTGGTGAGCATGATCATCTAGGACCTGAGAGCCTGGTGGAAGGCAGGCTGCTTCACCACCATCGTGGCTTTTTAGTTGGCTTCCAGGTGATGCCTGTCTGTGCTGGGCTTGTCACTGGCTCAGCCAATGCCCTGACTAGCTATTTGTCTTCTGGTGCTCACGGGACGGTGGTTCATGTAAAAGAATATCTTTCTTTATCTTAATAAAGACCAACTTCAGCCTTTCGAATACAAGCTAGACACCATATGGAACATGCAACCACATATGAGACCGCGAAGTTAAAGCAAGCACCTGGGATGGTGGTTCATTGCGAGCGAGGTCATCAACTCTAGAGCTACGTTTGCCGTCTCCATCTGCTGACACTACACCCTTTATAACGGTGAAACGTGTCTGGACTATCCGCGTACCATGCTGGAGCGACTTCTCTCTTTTATTTTTTGCTTCTCTAATGGCAGCAGAGCCTGAAATACCCTTGCATAAAAACACATTAGTGAGAGTAAGGGTGAAGCGTGTGCAGAACTAGTGCACTGTAAAAGTAGCAGATAGCAGGTGGCTGAAAAATAAATGACAGGAGACATATGATAGCTCTACAACATTGCATGGCAAACAAAATTAGATTCTACTACATATGATTTTGTAATATATGAGCACAAGAAATGCAGGTACTCCTCCAGCACACCACCACATGTAGTCATATCAAGTTAACAGTTGACTGAAAATAAATAGGTCAGTTGATTTTTTTATGAACTGTCTGATCTATAAGGAACAGGCAGATGGCCTTTGTCTACCTCCCGCCAGTCACTGTTGACGATCTTTCTTGAACCACCAGCGACCACCGGCCCAGAACCCTGCCTCTGCCGCCCCGCCCTCCCCTCGACCTCACACCACCGCCGTGCTTGGCAGCGCCCCTAGGCCATCCCTTTAATCCCGACTAACCTCCAGATCGGGCGCAAACAACTCTAGGCCCCCCACGCCCCTAAGATAAATCCGAGGCGCTGCTTCCCCGGCGTAATAGGCGGACTAGCACCTGTTACACCGGGGACTGCTTCCGTTAATTAGGAATCAGCTGACCAGGAATTGAAATCCAGGGGGGCGACGGACCTCTACCTAAGGTGAAATAGTATATGAGGAGAAACCTTGTGCATCGCGAGTTACTAGGAACATCTAGTATCAAGAAGAAGCGGTCAACTAGTGTCTTCTATGGGATGAATACCGTGCAAGCAGACACATAAGATTTGCACGAATAAGGGAAGAGGAGTACCATTTCCGGTTGCCAGTGTGGTCTCCTCCATATGTCGCGGCGATCTTCTTTTTTTTCGGGGGAACCGATGTTTTGGAGGACGGTGGAGCCTTGGACGAACCCATGGCCAAATTGTTGACTGTGTTGCCATGGCCGTATGTCAGCGGAGGGGAAGCATATCTGAGGCGGCGAAGGACGGCGTAGCAGGAACATCTACGGTGTGGTGGACGGTGGCGAAGTTGGAGCGGCAGCGGTGAGGCGCAGGACGGGGTGGTTGAACTGGTTCGGGTACGGACGGCTCAGCCTCGGCTTCAACTACTAGCCGTGGAGGGCGTTGAGGTTGAGGTTGCGGTGGATGACGACGTCAGGGTATCGACTCCGGTGTGATGGAGGAGGGCGGCGGTTGATGGGTGGGATGGGGTGGCGGACGGAGGATGCCGGGGTTTCGCGGCTGGTGGAGAGGTAGTTTTTGCGCCCATGGAGTACGAATGGGGAATCGGACGGGTGGGGGGGGGTGGAGCTAAGGGAGAACCATGTTTCGGTCTGGGACACGCTTGTTTTTGGATTTTTGAACAGATGGGACGCGCTTGTTTGAAATTTGGGGAAAGTACAAACTTTGCCACCCTCTTCAATTTCGGACCTACTACGGGTCGAGGGTAGGAGGGTAATCCCAGGTGTCCCAAATAGTGGTCGGGAGTGATTTTGGCCACGCCCATGTGTGTGCTTAGGCAGCCATTGTGTATGAATGTTTTTCGGAGGCGGTTGCATGGAGTCTAAATGAAGCTACAAACCTACCCCGGTTTAGACCTTTGGACGTCGGGCCGGTAGGTTTCATGGGTCGGAGTTATTAGAAAAGTAATTTCCTTGTACTACCAAACATTGGTCTCACGCGGTTTCGGGCGAGTAGAGGCTCTTTTGGCGCTTCGTTCAAAATTTTGAAACAGAAGCATTCACGTTTAGAGTACTCTTGAACTTTGACGATTGACCTAAATAGACAACGTTAAATTTGACCTTGTATGTTTGAAAACCTCACTAAATTATCCGCTTCTTTTTGAAATTTTGACACTTGAAAATCCTATAACTACGATTATTTTGGAATGGAGGAGCTAAATTTGAATCTATTTTGTACACAACTACATATGCTATTATGTACAGAATCAGAGCAAAGATTGGTGCAACCATAATTTAGGTATGATTTACAAATGCTATGATATCGAATTCAAATAATTGAATGGACTTCATGTTGAATCGATTATTTTAAACCACCTTAAGTTGAATTCAAACGTATGCTAGTTCATAGGTAGCTATTTATAATGTTCATTATGTAACTTCTGTATGTATAATGTGCTTTACACACATAACATGAACTATACTCACGTTTATATTCGATTGCTAAAGTGATCCATTGTCTGGAGTTCAAAATACTAACTATGTGGATCAATTATGTCGAATAATAACATAGACATGCTCAAATTCGATAGAATCTAGATGTCTGATGGATCAATGATCGTTCCTTACGCGAATTTCAAATATCATGATCCCATCCTAATACTTGGATACAATTTATATCTTTAATCAATGTGTACATCAGTCTTTTACGTCTAGTTTCACTCTCCGTCGGTGGTCTCTCACACATGCTCACACACTCTCTCCCGAGGTGTCTTTCTCGTGGACATGCTCTCTATATAACCCTCCCTCCCTCTCGTAACCATTTACGACTTTTTTTACTAACCTTTATCACAAGCACTCTTCCTCTCACAAGCATACACACGCACAATCCCCATCGACCCTTTCTATATATATAGACTGCCTACGTGTCTCCTGTACACACATTATCTTTAGGCCTGTCTCTCACGCATTGTCTCACACCTCTCTTCCTAATTGACGAGTATGATTCTAGCAGAGCATTCTGTAGGATGCCCCTTAAATTTAGGTTGGATGAATAGTATCAGAGATAAGGGGTTACCTTAGTCTGAGAACCTAGGGTTACAAATTCTAGCCGGCTTTGTCAGTGGACACAGAGTCCTTCCCAATTCTGCTATCTTTGTCTTGTACGACTAGTCATCCATGGGTCTCCCTAAATGCGTCACGGGACGACCAATGTGGCGCAGGATGGAACCGAACGAAGGGCCTCACCTCGACCCACCGGACCTCACGCGGTGACACACCCTCTGCCCCAGGTCTCGTTACCTTCTCACACCCACACATACCAACACAGACACCACACAAAAAAAATCTACTGGTGCCTCTATCCCCTCCCCCCTTGCATATACACACTCAAGGGAATCTGTCGTCGTGACATCATATTCGTCTCTCTCTCTAGACCACTCTCATTTCTTGTGCTATCTCTCCCACGCCCCCCCATCAGCCCCTCTATCCATGCCTCTCTCGAATACGTACTACACACACATACCTCTCTAGGCCCTGGCAAATACATCAACTACACATTCACACATGTTACACCACGTACCCCATTGATCTAAAAAGGCCTCTCTTCACGTTTATTTCACATACAACATTCCTTTTGAATGAAGTGTGGCCAAAAAATCATTTTAGAATTTCTACATATATACAACATTACAAAGTTATATGGAGGAGTATGAACGTTAATTTGCATTGCATGGTGCCCACAATGATATTTATTCCGCACTGTGAATTTGTATATTTTTATACTATATATAAAGTTAGTCATAATAAAGAGAAATGAAGAGCATCTCTCTCTCCATCGCATACCCCCCCCCCTCTACGCCCCTTTCACATACACACACAAACTATCTCCAGGTCCTCTAAAAGTTAGCCCCCAGCACATTCACGCATGTTTCATCTTTCTCTCGCGATATATACAGTGACGATCATTGTATTTGAAGCGAAAGCATGATACATACATTGGACTTTCAGAATCCACTCATTACGGTCACCATTTATGTTTTGTGGTTATTATACAGTCACGGGCTCACCATACAGCTTTGTATTTGCTCAAGACCCGACTAGTTGACCAGTTAAACGCTCCATGTGGCACCTCTAGTGTTGCATCACATTATCTCACTACCATTGGGCCCACCTGTCGGCTTGTATCTACTCTACACTCTTACAAAAAACAGAGTTGGTGATGATGGTGTGCCTGCCATCCTGCAATATAGGCCGTCCGATATATATCTGACGGTTTGGAAGGAAACTATGGCAATTTTGCAAAAAGGTACCCACACACCTCTCCACATTTGCAAATAAGGCCTTCCCTCGTTCATCCTTTTCTCTCACAAGATAAACTAGTCATACAAATGCATCTTGATATTACGTGCAATGCACGGGCATCTTGCTAGTAAGAATGAAAACAAACGACAAAAAAATATTGGACGGTGGTTCGAAGTCATGACCGCGGGCACAGCGGACAAGGTGGCCTTGTATTGGTATGCTGAACCATCTGTCTTAACACACATGAGCTGGTGTGGTGATTATACACACACGCATGCATGCACACGAACTGCATGCATGCAACACTCACATGAACACATGCAGCCACACACACGCACGCAACACTCACACATACACACGCAACAACGCACGCACGCAACACTCACACACACACACGCACGCATGCAAGCACACACCACACGACCAACACACACTCTCATGCTCAAGTGCTCAACCTACACGTGCATGCGCACACATCAGGCCCCTGATAGACACATACACAACCACGTGATTCCCGCGCACGGGCTGGAGTCTTGTCGCGCCTGCATAAATTTGTGTTTATCTGACCTTTTTCCTATGCGGACTGACAGGTGCGACCCACAAGTAACGTGGTCAATTTAACTAATCAACATGGTGCCACGCAGACTATTTGGCCGGTCAACAGAGTGCAATCCGATGCTGACCGTGAGCAAGTTACCGTATAATCACTGCAAAACGTATATACTGACCGTAATCAGTGTATTCTGAAGTTCGGTGACCGTATTATGCTTTTCTCTCTGTAGGCCCTCCAAAACTACATCTCTACACGTTCTCGCATGTTACATCTAACAACTATGCAATACAGCACTACTACTACACTCTAACACAATAAATCATATGTGTTTTTAGTTTTACTAGATATCATATTGTTACTTAATTATTCAGTTTGCATACATTAAAATTGCCTTTGAAATGTATGGCCAGTATCATCTACCACGCGGGAAAAATCCTGCCCTTTCCTATTTAATCTGGTTTGTATCGATGGATCGTGCGAAACAGCAAAACTATAGTACTATACAGTAAAAGAGACAGTTCATTGGGCCGCCATGTCGTGTACTCCTCCATCGTAAGAGTGGAGTGCTCGCTTTCATAAATCTTCTAGTCCCTTTCGCCAACATGTGGAACATCAAGCTACCCGGTCCATGTGCCATACCGAAATACAGTGCAAAGCAGCCGGGGTGAAGCACCCCAGTCATGGAGCCGGCGTAGTAATGAGCAATGAGGCATCAAATCACAAAGCTGCACCTTTCCTGCAGTTAAGTTGGAGGGATGAAGTAATAATTCTAACAAAAATAAGTTGGAGGGACGAAGAAACCGTCATTTCACTCGTTGTTGAATCCGCTTCCCCCTCATCTTCTTCAAGTTAACCACGTGTTGCTTGTGCCGTTGTTCTGCCTCATGTGGGACGCGGATCGACTTGGTAAAGCACTGACACATGGGACCGCATGTTAGCAAACCGCCAGGACAACATCCTCTAAAAATAAGAAACCTCCCCCACCATCCGCGTGGCAAAATCACGTCCTTTTTACTAATCTTGATTTTATAATTTTTTAGATCAATATAATTGAAATTTGTATAGATAGCACACAGGAGCAAAACCAAGTGGTACGGTTAAGGGCATCCACAATGTGTAGCCAAATGTGAAAATAGCTTTTGGCATCGATGGGAACCATTGTGGACGGTGCTGCCAAAGCAAAAAAGATGGAACCGAAGCTCCCTAATTGATTGATTGAAGGAATAGAAAAATGCAATATCTCTCCTCTTTTCCCCGTGCTTGGACGCAAGTACAGTATAGAGCACAGAGTCTACTCCCCTGTCCCTTCTATCACAAATCAGAAATCAGTGAGGCATCAAATCACAAAGCACGGATGAAGCAACCATCATTTCACTCTTTGTTGACTCCACTTCTCCATCGTCTTCTTCGAGAAACCACCTCACCGCACTAAAGCTAGACGGACGCCGCTATTGTGTACTAGTAGTACTAGTACATTTACGCGTCCTTTGGTTCAACGAACTTCCTGGATGCAAATAAGGCGGTTGTCTCGCCTTGTAGGCGGCACTTGCGAATGACTTATCGTGGTCTCCCTCAATGGCGTTCTCCGTCGAACGCACTTCGCCAAACCACAACGTTCGAGATATCATCGACGTCACCGCAATGGGGAAGGAAGTCAAATATAGTTACTACCTCCATTTTCTTGTACACAAGGCCAATATCAAAATTACAATTTGCAAAAGGCCACTAACACTAATCGAGGCAAAATTGATGGGGTTTGCCTCGTACTAGCAACCAAGGACATTAATATACCCTTGCATGCATGCGGAAGTGAGAAGGTTAGTTTGCATGGCGCTGCATTAATCAAGCGATGAGGAGTGAGATGGTTAGCTCTTTAGATTTTGGAGAAAAAATATGCATTAATTGACACATCAAACGAGGATTTGTATCGATTAATCCCGTGAAGGAAAACCCCGCCTTTCTTTTTTAACACTAGTACTCCTAGTATGTATGTACTTATCATGTTTGGGTCTAGGCCTTGCATTGCCATACTTCACCACACATTTTGGCCAAGCTTGCCTAAATTTTTCAAAATGAAAAGGAGGTACACTTGCGCACGGCTGTCACGGTCGCACCGCACCCTCACACGGTCGCTCCTCCATGCCGCGCTCGCACCACACCCTCACACAGTCGCTGCTGCACGCCGCAAACCCAACCAAGGGAACACACCCACACTGACACGTGCTACCGCATGTGAACAAACCAAACTCAGCCATCCTACCGCTGACACATAATTTTCGTTCATACTGTATGTTTATCCAACCGCATGTTGGGGAGGATCCGTACGGCCCGTGCGGTGGTCTGTTGGGGAAGAAGAAGAGGTGAGGAAGAAGGGTTAGGAGACGTAGGATATTCATCTAACCGCCTGAAATGGTAGACTGACCCAAATGATGAAAGTCAGGCAACTTGCATAACAATTATGTTTTTACACAACAAAAGATCCCTAAAAACAACAACACAAAGAAAAATTATCACTGCTCGCGGAACGAGATGGCCTCGTCGTCTTTGGCTGCCGGCGCGAACCAGTCATAGCTGTCGACATGTGTCTCCGCACTGTGGTTGTCCTCGGCCTCCATTTACTGGTTCACGTGGAGCGTGTGGGCGCCCTGCACGGACGAGAGCATCGCCCGGTTCAAGTAGAGGATGTCTGGTTCCACTTGCAGGAGGGCCTCGATGACAGCGGCGTCTGGGCGCTCCACGTCGAGTTGAGCCTCTACCGCCCGGTTCAAGTCCAGGACGTCCGGTCCGCGTGCAGGAGGGCCTCGATGGCAGCGGCATCCGCGCGCTCCGCCTCAAGTTGAGCCTCCGCCGCCCGGTTCGCATCCATGACATCCGGTTCCGCCTGCAGGAGAGCCTTGATGGTAGCGACATGCGCGTGCTCCGCGTCGAGTTGAGCCTCTGCCTCCCGATCCTCCTTTAGTATCTCCAGGTTGTACCATTGGTCCGCCTGCACCATAGGGGACCCGGACGCCGGCACGAAGTCAATGTCCATCGTCTCATACCCATTGGGGGCCTTCTACGCCGCGACCTCCGCCCTGAACATTGGATCGGCTTCCTCCTCCTTGTAGCTTGGCTCCAGAGAACTCAAGGATTGGCCCGCCGCAAAGCAAGCTTGGGAACGGAGGTCTGTGGCACCGATCGCCGCCATGATTTCTGCACGGCGCTCTGGCGTTAGCATCTTGTAGTACGTGATCTTGCAGCGCACCATGGTTTTTCGGTGAACTAGGGGATGCTTGATGTGGGCTAGGGGGATCGAAAGGTGGGGGAATGGGCTGGAGAGGAGGTGTGGTTTTGGGGCAGTGGCTGGCATAGGCCGAGCAACGAAGGTTCTGGTGTGAATAGAGGTTCTGATGATGACCGGTCAATCGGTTTTGACTGTACATCGCTCTTGTCATGTTCGCGTTGCACCCTGGCACGCTGGACCCTCCACGTCGCTCACCGAATGGAACACACTTCCTCTTGCGTTTTTGCTCGCTTGTGGGACCGCAACTGAGAGCAAACTGACGCCCCTCCCCCTCCCCAGCCTGCGTCATTTATACTACCACTCCCTCTGTTTTATGCGGAGTAAATAATAACAGAGGGAGTATACTACGAATGAGGATCCCCTGACGTGGCCGAACCCATTGAGTAACTTACATGCTGGGCCTAGCAAGCATGGGGTCCGCCAGTAATTGATCGAAAGGGAGGGTAAGGCAGGGATAGCTACGTCAGAGGATTTACTTCCACTACTACTCCCTCCTTCCATTTACTATACATGGCCTAATGTGTTTTTCGAGGCTAACTTTGATCAAATGTTAGAGTAATAATATATGACATGTAGCTTACACAAAGCATACGATCAAATTCGTATGTGAAAGGAGCTTCCAATGATATAATTTTCACATTATACATCTCATGTACTATTAATCTTGTCAATAGTCAAAGGCGGTTTTGAAAAACGCATTAGAGCATGGTTAATAATATAGCCAGCCGATGGCTATAAGGAACTGCCATGTCATCTATAGCCATCATCTATATGCACTCATATAGTAGTGTGGGCTATTTCCCGCAAAAAATAAGGTTGGCTATTGTATTAGTACTTTTTCCATCTCCTCGCTATCTCTTTCTTCATATTTATTGTATTTAACTAGGAATGCGTATATAGCTAGGATCTTGCATGAGAGCTCAGTCCCCTTACTTTTTCACATCTCTCTCCTCCACATAGGCCCTATATAAATGGAAGGAGGGAGTACTATGAGCACTGCATACTCTAGTACAGATGTTGTCAGTACTCCACTAGTACTATTGGACAGGGAGCTTAAAAAAAGTTACTATTGGACTGGCTATACGTGGCGAAATCCTACTAGGAAGAGCATGCACGAGAACATGCACATTCACGTGGTCGAAAACAAATTGGAAACCATCTCTATGTGAATACAAATCTAGGAGTATGTATGAATCTAATAATATTGATTGGGCGTTGTTGAATTTTGATACTTTTTTCTGCAAGTTTGATCAAAGTAGAGATACTTTGACTACACATAAAACTTATACGTAAACTAGAAAGGATCAGAGGGAGTATATTGTTCGTTCAAAAGCAAAACAAACATTGAATACCCTTTATATATGATTTGCGGATGCTATGATCACCGGTTCAAAATTTTGAATCCTCCTTAGGTATCACACATGCCCCCACTAGTTCTCTCTCGATTTCATCTCAGGGTCCAGAGATCGATTGAAAGAGGACTAGGGTGGGTACAATATGTTCGTTTCGCTTATGAACGTACTCTATACTCCCTCTGATCGCCATAGACCCCC
>NC_057801.1:399927676-399930126 GCF_018294505.1 Triticum aestivum | reverse complement strand
ACATCATAGAAACAGACCAAACATTTATCTCCTTGCATGACATGCAACTGATCTCTGAACATCAATCGATCTCGTCAACATGTGTCGGGGCATGAACTGAATGGGATGTCAAAACTAAGATGCGAAGCAACACCTAGTGGTGGCAAAGTGAAACTTTAAATGAACTGTTTGTTTGTATGCATGTTAGACAAATTACAACATTGGAAATACAAGCATGGTCTAGGCCCACATGAGAATGATACTCGGCGGAATGTTCAAATGAGGCATGCGGGAGGATGGACTCGACTCGAGGGCGGCATGATCGATGGAGAAGAGGGTTGGAGAGGAATGAGAAATAAGCAAATGCCACATGATTATACTTGAACGGCTCAAATAAACAATAAGTTGTCTCGCTTGGCCTACATAGTGAAAGGCCTAATGCGCAACGCGGAGCACTGACGCTCGAATATGGCTGGGAAAACTGGGAAACCGACATGTGGGGCACACCTGTCGGGACGACGTAGCGCAGACTAGTCCAATGGAGGAGCTGGCCCACGACCTCCTCGCCACCGGCAACCATTCATGTGGGTCGTGGGGGCCAGCAACGTGGCGCAGCTCCAGCACCGCCTCTAGACACGGCGACCGCGGTGAGCGACACACTCATCATTGCTGGACACAGTCGGTTTCAGTGTGCCGAGGGTGGCGTTAGTGTTGTGGCACGACCAACAGATCAACACCCGACTCGTCGAGGATGCACGGGGCACCGAAGTGTGCGTGCGCCGGGACACGTCCGTGGAGTGGTGTAGCACGGCCAACTGCATCCCCAGGATCTGAGACCATGCCGGGCCGTCTTGCTTTTTCAATGACATGTGGGGATTGCATGTGAGCAAAGGACATCTCCAACATTGCCACGACCGCAGCTGACTACCCTGGCGGTGCGTTCCCAGACGGCGCCAGCTGCCCGCATTCATGCAGTCCGTCTGTATACCGTCGTTAAGAGGCTCGGTGCCCGAGAAACCAACTCCGGTGACTTAATGACGCACCCGGACACTTGGCCTCACCGGAATGTGCTACTTAAAGCGGCAACACCTAGCTAACCTCCACACCATAGCGCATCGTCCTCCTACCTGGCACCACATCCGCCATGACCGCGAGCATGAACGCTCTACGGGAGAGCTTGTCTTCAGGGATGAAGCTCGAGGTCGCCGCCCTCGCTCAAGTCGCCTCTCGCGCGCAATAGCGGCATAGCCGGACGCGGACGCGACCGCACAAGCGGTGGCCATGCTGGCGGCCGATGACGGGAGCACCGTTAGCCACACGTCCTACTTGCCGCCGTCCAACGTTTGGCACAGCCGAGCTCGGGGGCTCCTCCGAGGATGAGTAGGGCATGGGAGGCGGCAGGGCATGGTGTGCCAACTGGCCGGTCCGTATCCCGTGTTCTACTCTTCCTCGCCGGAGACCGCACCTTCACTTCATGGGTCTTGAACCCCGCCCCGTACATAGAGATCTCAGATGGAGGACGTCGGCCGCCGCCATAGAATAGGTTTAGGGCCGGGTTTCTTTTATTTTTCTGTCCTATAAAAGTTTGAAATGTAATGAAAATCTGTTGTGTTTGCATTAATCTCGGCCGGTGTATATGAACTTTCACAATAATATAGTATATTGTAGGAGTACTAGCAAGATGCCTGTGTGTTGCACAAAACATCAAGATCTTGTGGGAGAAAAGGCTGAACGAGGGAAGGCCTTATCTGCAAATGTGGAGAGGAGTGCGGGTAAATTGTCATAGTTTCCTTCCTATCTGTTAGATATAGATCGGAAGACCTATATTGCAAGATAACAGGCACACCATCATCACCAACTCTGCTTTTTATTGAACCGAGACAAAGCTAACATGTGAAGTAAATAAACACATAGGGTCTACATACACAATTTATCTTAGGCACTCCAATAGTACGTCCACTACACATTCACGCATTTCACATCTTTCTACATCTATGGGAACCTACGAAAGGGTTAACGTAAATTTCCTCTCTCTCTCCTCCCTGATTTTCAAGGTGGTGGGCCCCTCCCTCCCCCAATGTACAATCAACAGCTCACACATTTCACATTACGTTAATTACGTAACTGGGATTATGTAGGTGTAGCATTACTCGTCCTAAAAAACCCAACTAAGCAAACCTCCCAGCATATCGTGTGGGAAAAGACCCGGCCGCGCCATTTTAGTCGGGATTACTGGATTACTAGTAGTAGTGTCGATGGATCGTGCGAAGCACCAAGTATTTTTTTGGAGGGGGCGAAACACCTAGTTTAAAAGGAAAAAAGGTGGTACACTCAGAACACTGCTGTCGCGGTCGCATTGCACCCCGCACACGGCTGACGCAAACGGAACGCGCTTCGGCTTGCCTCTTCACTGACACGTGGGTCTGCACTTGGAGAAACCGACCATGCGCCAATCTCCCCCCGCCCACTGC
>NC_057801.1:399906807-399927273 GCF_018294505.1 Triticum aestivum | reverse complement strand
CCTCCCCCCATTCCCCTCCACTCCATTTGCTCCGCCAAAGCCGCCCTCCCGCCACGCCAATACGTCGGCACCGCGGTTCACCGAGCGGATGCATGACGATCCTCTCGCTCCCACAGTGTGCTCTTGTAGACTGCCGTCCTCTAGTCGCACCGCCACTGCTCGCGGCGTTCTTGTGGAGGCGCACGGCGGTCAGCGCCGCCACCGCTGGCGACATTCATGTGGAGACGCACGGCGGTCAGCTTCTCTAACGGTACGCGCATTCTAGACTGAGGCCCCGTGCATGTCGGTGTAGCGTTGAATGTTAGCTAATAGACACTGTTAATCTCACTGTTTGCCGAAGTAGTTTACAGTCAATATGCTCTGCTTAAGAAGCTTCCTTGCCCTGTTCTGCACTCAATCTGCTTAGCTGAGATGGCATGCCAAGGCCAATTAGTTGCTAAAATATCCTACCATATATGTATTGTGACGTAGATTGCCATGGTCTAGTAGCCAATCTGTTAGGTGAAATAGCTCTACACCATTTTATACTCGATCTTTGTTGCTGCGATGGCCTTCGATAGTTCGATGGCTGTGTGCTCGGCCTCATTGACTACTGAAACAGCCTGCCATAATTTAGCACTCAAATTTGTTTGCTGAATTAGCTTTACATATATCTCGTTACTTAGATCTGCTCCTCCAAATATCTTACCATAGCTTTAGACATTGACCTAGGTATTTTTTTTCTGGACTTCATAAAAAAAGAACATATGTTTTTCCTGTAATATCTAGTAGAATAACTAATTTGTATGTCTAACAGATGGACATGACTTGGATAACTTCTGCTCGGAGATTCTCCGCTGCATATGTCGAGGGGGTTGAAAACTTCATGAACTTTATCAGAGCTGAGTACGGTGGTCCGAAATCAGATGTGCTCTGCCCGTGTAGCAGTTGTATGAATTCAGTTACAAGACCCCAATCAACTATGCAAAATCGTCTACACTTGTATGGGATGTCGGTCACATATACTAGGTGGGTTCAGCATGGTGAAGCTGTGAACGTCAATGTTATTGACTACGTGGAAGCAGCAGATCACCACCTTGATCTACCTGATGCTGAGGTGGAAGAGGAGGAGGAGGTGGTGGTGGCGGAGCCATTGAGGTTGACCAACATTGAAACAATGCTATGAAATGCTCGTGCATTTCGTGAACTTTCACCTGCAGAAGAAAAACGGTGGGCCCGCATGATGGAACAATGCAACGTGGCTGTAACCCCAGGAAATAAGCTTTCAGTATTCTCAGCTATGGTCACCTTTCTTCAGGTGAAGACATCTGAGCAGATGACCAACAAAATCATTCGATGCGATGTTGGCTGCTTTCTGCAAATCTTTCCCAGATGCGTCTGAGCTGCCACACACCTACAGTAAAATGAAGAATTTCCTTCGTGCAGTTGGAATTGGATATGATATGATCCATGTTTGTAAGAATAATTGTGTTCTGTTCCGAAAGGATTATGCCAACTTATGTGAATGTCTGAAATGCAAATCATCGAGATGGAAAGATGGCGATGCTGTGAAGAGGATTCCTCATAATATTCTGAGACATTTTCTAATTATACCAAGATTGCAGAGGTTTCATGATGATGAAACAAGAGAGAATGCATTGTGGCATTCTAGGATCCAGGAGTACAGAGATCAGAATGCAAAGAGTCATCCATCTCAGGGTAGTGAGTGGAAAAGCTTCAATCATAAACACAAAAAGTTTACTGCTGACCCGAGAAACACTAGACTTGGCTTAGCTTCAGATGGATTAACCCATTTGGCCACCAGAGCACCACATATAGCATGTGGCCAGTGCTTGTTATCCCTTAGAACATGCCTTCAAATGTCTGGACCAAAGAATCAAACTACATGATGGCCTTGCTCATCGCAGGTCCAAAAAGTCCTGGAAAGGATTTTGATTTATTGATGGAGCCTCTTGTGGAGGAACTTCAACAACTATGGAGGGGTGTTCTCACTTGAGACCTATATAGGAGCCCACCAGCTGATTTCTTTTTGCGTGTTGTTATAATTTGGTACATCCATGATTATCCAGCTTTGGGCACTATGTGAGTGCAAACGACACATGGTTACAATGCATGTGTTCGCTGTGACAGGAATCCGCTGTCATACACAATACTTAGCAAGATCTGTTACATTGGACACCGCCGTTTCCTTGCCAATGACAAGCCGCATCCTATAAAATACCAAAGACATGTGTTCAATGCAAAGCATGAAAATCGTGATGCGCCAAGGAGGCTCACCGCCGATGGGTTGCAAGTGGAATTAGAGAAGGTCAGGCATATTACACCAGGAAACCATCCTGGTAATGGTAGTAGCAAAAGGAAGCGTGGCAGGGCAGAAGAGAGATTATTGTTTACCCGCAGGTCCATGTCGGTGTCAAAACCGGCGAATCTCGGGTAGGGGGTCCCTAACTGTGTGTCTAAGGCTAATGGTCACAGGAGGCGGGGGACACAATGTATACCCAGGTTTGGGCCCTGTCTATGGAGGTAATACCCTACTTAATGCTTGATTGATCTTGATGAATATGAGTATTACAAGAGTTGATCTACCACGAGATCGTAATGGCTAAGCCCTAGAAGTCTAGCCTATGAGGTTATGATTGTTGTGGCTAAACCCTAGAATTTTAAACCCTCCGGTTTATATAGACATCGGGGGGCTAGGTGCTACCTTTTGAGCAATGCTTGGATTTCCCTGAAGAGGAGAGGATGATGCAGCAAAGTAGCGTAAGTATTTCCCTCAGTTTTTGAGAACCAAGGTATCAATCCAATAGGAGACCACGCACAAGTCCCTCGTACCTACACAAAATGATAGCAACTCGCAACCAATGCTTAGGGGTTGTCAATCCCTTCACGGTCACTTACGAGAGTGAGATCTGATAGACATAATATTTTTGGTATTTTTGATAGATAGATGCAAAGTAAAAAGTAAAAGGCAAAGTAAAAACAAAGCAAGTAAATAAAGTGATATAGATTGATATGATGAGAATAGACCCCGGGGCCATAGGTTTCACTAGTGGCTTCTCTCAAGAGCATAGATATTCTACGGTGGGTGAACAAATTACTATTGAGCAATTGATAGAATTGAGCATAGTTATGAGGTTATGTAGGTATGATCATGTGTATAGGCATCACGTCCGAGACAAGTAGATTGAAATGATTCTGCATCTACTACTATTACTCCACTCATCGACCGCTATCCAGCATGCATCTAGAGTATTAAGTTAAAAATAGAGTAACGCCTTAAGCAAGATGACATAATGTAGAGGGATAAATTCATGCAATATGATAAATCCTCGTGTTGCCATTGAGGATAACAAGATGGGGTTTTTATCATATTGCATGAATTTATCCCTCTACATCATGTCATCTTGCTTACGACGTTACTCTGTTTTTAACTCAATACTCTAGATGCATGCTGGATAGCGGTCGATGAGTGGAGTAATAGTAGTAGATGCAGAATCGTTTCGATCTACTTGTTTTGGACGTGATGCCTATATACATGATCATTGCCTAGATATACTCATAACTATGCTCAATTCTATCAATTGCTCAACAGTAATTTGTTCACCCACCGTAGAATACTTATGCTCTTGAGAGAAGCCACTAGTGAAACCTATGGCCCCCGGGTCTATTCTCATCATATCAATCTCCATCACTTTATCTACTTGCTTTGCTTTTACTTTTTACTTTGCATCTTTATACCAAAAATACCAAAAATATTATCTCTATCAGATCTCACTCTCGTAAGTGAACGTGAAGGGATTGACAACCCCTAATTGTGTTGGTTGCGAGTAGCTATCGTTTTGTGCTGGTACGAGGGACTTGCGCGTGACCTCCTTGGTTCTCAAAAACTGAGGGAAATACTTAAGCTACTGTGTTGCATCATCCTCTACTCTTCGGGGAAAACCAATGCAAGCTCAAGACGTAGCACGCCACACCCCTCCCGATCAATAGGAACCCGGTTCGACCGTAGGAGGTCCAGCACAAGTCCATTTCCTCCGTTTTGCGGTACGCCAGACCCCTCCTGATGAATAGGATCCCGTTTCGAACGTGGTTGGTCGAACACAAGGCCGTTTCCTCCGTTCTGCGGTACGCCAGGCCTCGTTTCCATCGCCTGTTCTGTCCAAGCCCTCCCGATGAACACGACCATGCATTCCGTTCCGACCCATCCCGTTGGCTCCCCATGTACACGACGACAACGTTGTTTATCTATTCCGACCCAGCCTTGTATATGAGCCCTGGCCGTACGTATGTGAAAGTAGGTGTTCGAAACCCTGCCCATATGTATGTATGTGGCCATATTTACTTTCTTGCACCCTGGCGGTAGTACGTACGTGTACATGCTACGTGCGCGCCTCTACTACGACACGTGCGTGCCTCTACATTGACCGGTATGTACGTACACGTTCGCGACCAGAATGACAACGCTACGTACGCTTCGACCAGGTGGGTCCCGACTGTCAGGCACTTCCTTGCGTGCGAAGATGTAGATGGTGGGTCCCAGCAGTCAGGGGGGAAACATTTTTTTCGAAAAATACAGTGGCCCGTCTGGTGGGTCCCTGCTGTCTGGTGGAGGTATCATTATTTTCCACGTAATAAGGAGGCACTTCCTTGCTGCGGCCGTGGGCCCAGCTGTCAGCCTTTCCACGTATAGTCCATGTCCGACGGAAGTCGTTCCTTGACCACGTTGACCATGCCGCACCGAGAGCACCACGGCGGTGGACGACGGTGAGGCCTAGGAAGGGGACGACGTGGAGCCGGGGAAGACGGGGTAGTGGATGCCCACGCGGGGAGGAGTATGAGGGTTCACTGGTTCGGCTGCGGTGTGAGGCTATCATCGCCACAGAATCTGGCCAGCGGTGGGAATAGTAGGGGGAGGTGAGGCCTCCGCGGCAGTACAGCCGGCCCCGGGAAACAGGAGCATGCGGCACGACCAGCACTGCTTTGGGCATCTGGAGCACGAAGACCAGAGGTTGAAGAAGCACTACGGCCGTTGGATGGACATCGTACGATCGCTGGAGCTAGAATCGTTCATATTGACTAAGTTGACAAAGCCCTCCGTCCCCGTCAACTTAGTAGGCCCACAAGTCAGCCTCCCACCAAGGAGGGTCCCAGCTAGCAGGGGGAGTATTCATTTTTTTTTGTCTAATAAGAAGGCACTTCCGGTGGGTCCGAGCTGACAGAGGGGGGAACATTTTTTTCCGAAATACAGTGGCCCGACCGGTGGGTCCCCGCTATCAGGTGGAGGAATAATTATTTTGCATGTAATAAGGAGGCACTTCCTTGCGGCTGCCGTGGACCCAGCTGTCAGCCTCTCCACGTACAGTACTCTTCCGATGGAAGTCGTTCCTTGACCATGTTAACCACGCCACACCTGGAGCACCAGGGTGGTGGACGACGGCGAGGCCTAGGAAGGGGACGACACGGAGCCGGGGAAGATGCGGCAGTGTAAGCCCACGCGGAGAGGAGTATGAGGGTTCACTGGTTCGACTGTGGTGTGAGGCTGCCGTCGCCGTAGGGCCTGGCCAGCGGTAGGAATAGTAGGGGGGCGGTGAGGCCTCCGCGGCAGCACAGCCGGCCACGGGAGGAAGGAGCATGCGGCACGACCGGCGCTGCTTTGGGCAGCTAGAGCAAGAAGACCGGAGGTTGAAGAAGCACTATGGCCGTTGGATGGACATCATACAGTCACTTGAGCTAGAATCATTCATATTGACTAAGTTGACAAAGCCCTCCGTCCCCGTCAACTTAGTAGGCCCACAAGTCAGCCTCCCACCAAGGAGGGTCCCAGCTAGCAGGGGGAGTGTTCATTTTTTTGTGCGTAATAAGGAGGCACTTCCGGTGGGTCTAAGCTGACAGAGGGGGGAATGTTTTTTTTTGCAAAATACGGTGGCCCGTCCGGTGGGTCCCAGCAGTCAGGGGGGAAACATTTTTTTCATGAAATACGGTGGCCCGTCCGGTGGGTCCCTGCTGTCAGGTGGAGGAATAATTATTTTGCGTGTAATAAGGAGGCACTTCCTTGCGGCTGCCGTGGACCCAGCTGTCAGCCTCTCCACGTACAATACTCTTCTGATGGAAGTCGCTCGTTGACCACATTGACCACGCCGCGCCGAGAGCACCACGGCGGTGGACGACAGCAAGGCCTAGGAAGTGGACGACGCGGAGCCGGGGAAGACGTGGCAGTGGATGCCCACGCGGAGAGGAATACGCGTCAACTTCTTTTTTTAGGGGACTCGTCAACTTAGTAGGCCCACAAGTGTGTGGTAGAGAACTTATAGCCCATTTCCGATTTGTAAGAATGTACATCCCATTTTTGAATTCTAATAGAATTTACTACAGCCCGTTTACAGTTTGTTAAAAGTACAACCCATTTTCTAGCTAGGACAATGATTAATAATTTCAACCAACCGTTCAAGACATAATTCAATAAAATCTCCCACATTTTGATGGGATCCGAAATATTTTTATCTCGAATTTCTAGTCAGATTAAATACAAATTTATATTATGTAAAAATCCAACGAAACATTGTGTGTGCAACAATTAAAAATTAAGATCTTCAAAATCCATAAATAATATTTTAGAAACTAATTTTGTGTTTCGTGCATTTTTTATAGTTACTGCCCAGTTTTTATAATTACATCCCATTTATTATTTTTTAAAGCCCATTTTCCTGTTAAGCCTAATGCATCCCTCCTAGGAAAGATTTGCAGCCCAGCGGGGCGGAGAATAACAAGTTGGCCTTGCGTGGGTATTCCTCAAAAAAAGTATAGCTGGGCTAGCCATTTTCATCTTGAAAAAAAATTAATATCTAGGCTGGATATCTGGCCTGGGCTAGAAGGGCCACAACCCGCCCAGTTAATACCCAGCTCTCCTTTGAACAACAATGAAAACATCGCCAAGAAAAGCTCTGCAGTGCTCATGCCTCAAAAACACAAATACTGCTCGAGCTGCTTGGTCCCAACTGTCAGCCGCACCTTGTGCAATTCTCTCGTTTATATTGACTACATAGGTTGACAATGGTGTGGGACTGTGATGTTAGGAAACCAGGAGGAAGCAAAAAAAATATAGTTGTACATAATAAGGAGGCACTTGCATACGTATGGCTATGGCCCTAGTGGGTCCCTACTGTCATCTAGTCAAAATAAAGTCATCTCCTGAATCCTCATGTTCGTTGACCATGTTAACAATGCTCGGCGCCATCGCGAGCGCAACAACTCGAAAAATGACGAAGAGGGCCTCGCGGGCCCTACGGATAGTCTGATACAGCGCCCGCTGCTCATTCAGGAAACCAGGATCATCGGACACCTATGAGCACCTTCGAGAGACTGAGACGGCATGAAACGGTAAGGCCGCGCTTGGGAGCTCTGGTTTATTTGACACCTGTATTAACATACAAGTGTAATTTACTCGTCATCGGAAACAACGCGTAAAATACAGGCATAATGAAACCAAGGGCCCGAGGTCTGTAAGTAAAACCGGCGGGTTACGCGTGTAATTTGAGAGACCAGTGTATATTTTACTAGTCGAAATCGACCAACCAAGCGCTTCGCCCGAGACCATCTGCTTTTATTTACAAGCGTCAGTTATACAAGCGGTTTTGGTTGGAAAACGATGATCCAATCACGGCCTAAGATGATGAGTTGGTTAGAAGATCATATGGTTCCATGTCTAACCTAACCGACTTGTCGTATAGGCTATGAATGAAACATAAGATGATGAACTTCTTAAGCACGGAAAGAAGAGAAGAGGATGATCTTCTTAACAAGAAAATCACTGGAATTAGATCGACATGCAAAACAATACGAAGCATTATTCTCAGGAGGCACGGTGAACACCTCGTGATGCCGCATGCCACAACATTCCAAGCTCAACTTTGCAATCAAACACAAGGCCTTGCATTACATAGACAATATTCAGAACAAACTCTTAATAGAGGAATATCTCAGCAGAGTAACTATTTACTTCTAAACTGAACACAGGAATAGGAAAAAACAATTGACACTACTCACAGCAAAGGGCGTCCCACTCAAAAATATCAAATGCATGTCTTCTGGCTAACATCAATGAGCAAATTTTGACAAGGTTTTCCAATTCCAATATATTAAACTAACGTCTTCTTGCTAACATCAATGATGAAACTTTGACAAGCTTTTCCCATTCAAAATATGTAATGCCTATGATCGTGGAGTCCTATCATGACTTCTTGTACTTGTTTGGGCACTTTTTGCCCAGTGCACTCGATGTGTTGTAGAATTGCCGATGCTCTCCGCAGACTAGTCATGTCACCAGCGTCTACTAATACTCTGTAAAGCTTCTCGGTCATTCCTTCCGTAATGTAGCGCAAACAGTGACTGCTTCTTTCTGCAAAGTGGAACGACCAACTGGACCCAGTAATGCAGCAGTTTGTCTTGGACACATTGGCTCCTTTTGTGCAGTTCAACTAAAATCAAAGTCGGAATAAAACTAAGCTTTAATTTTGATATCCTTGTGAGCAACAATAGGTATAAGGGAAACAATTACTCAGAAATAACGGTTGATGACTTATACTCACAGAAGAAAAGCATCCACTGATCTACCTTATCTTAATGGGAAACAAAGTAGGAGAGTAGCAATTCTCCATCAGTGTAATTCATTCATATTGACTGAGACATTATCTTAAGAATGCCTTGTTTCAACATGTATAAAGAACGACAAAGCAGAAAATTACCATTCCTAAAACAATGCGACTGATTCATTTTAACAGAGACATTATCTTAACAATACCTTGGTTAAACATGTAGAAAGAACTACAAAGCAGGATAGTACCATTCCTAAAACAATGCGACTGATTCATTTTAATAGAGGCAAAAAAGGAATCAATTACTGGCCAATAAAGGAGGATGAAACATGCGTCCACAAAAATGGTAATCCCGACAATCCTTAACAAGTGTTCCAGTTTTGAACTAAGATTCAGTAGTTAATTAATTCTGAGAGTGGCATTGCTTAATTTTACCAGCGGCATTAGATTAACAAAAAGCATAAACAGTTTTAGGGGAGAGTGGGCGCAACAACAACATGTGCTTCCATCTACTTATAAAGGGGGTGATGCAGAGTTTTGTTGTAACAAAGAAACAAGCATCATGTCTGGGTTGGAACAATTTTTGCTCACTTAATGGTAAAAGACAACAGTTCAATAGCTTCAATTCAACATTTATACAAAACAGTACCAATACAAGTATCTCAAAGCACACTGCAGCATCATCTGGATGAAAGTTGGTACTGACCTTTCTTGACCAAGATTTGAAACAGCTCGAGAGGAAGACAGGACACATATCCCAACACATCTATGAAATATGGATCTCCTCTTGTGCAGTTCCACCAAAATTAAGCAAATTCGCCGGTGTGACATTCAAGTTGAACTGTACAAAACACTCTTAAAACATAAGTGTTTCGCGTAGAGAAGCAAAATGTCACAATAGCAACAAGTTGAATAGATATCCCATGTTTAAACAGAGGCAAAAAAGGAACCAATTACTGGCTAATAAAGGAGGATGAAGCATGCGGCCACAAAAATGGTAATCCCGCCAATCCCTAACAAGTGTTGCAGTTTTGAAATAAGATTCAGTAGTTAATTCTGATAGTTGCATTGCTTAATTTTACCAGCGGCATTAGATTAACGAAAAGCATAAACAGTTCCAGGAAGAGTGGGCGCAACAACGATATGTGCTTCCATCTACTTATAAAGGGGGTGATGCTGAATTTGTTGTAACAAAGCAACAAGCATCATGTCTGGGTTGGTCCCATTTTTGTTCACTACTTAATGGGAAAAGATAGCAATACAATAGCTTCAATTCAACATTTATTTAAAATAGTACCAAAACAAGTAGCACAACATCTCAAAGCACACTGCACATCATGTGGATGACACCAAGATTTGAAACAACTCACCACGACGACTGGAAACAAATCTCGATCTCCTTTTGTGCAGTTCCACCAAAATTAAGCAAAGTCACCGGTGTGACATTCAAGTTGAACTACACAAAACACTCATAAAACATAAGTGTTTCGCGTAGTGAAGCAAAATGTTGCAATAGCAACAAGTTGAATAGATACCCCTGTTTTAACAGAGGCAAAAAAGGAAACAATTAGTTGCCGATAAAGGAGGATGAAACAAATGGCAACAAAAAGAAGCATCTAACTTATCTTGATGGAAAACAAAGTAGGATAGTAGCATTTCTAAAACGGTTGCATTGATTTATATTAACGGAGACATTCTCTTAGAACAACATTCGTTAAAAATGTAATTTACTTTTAACAGTGGCATTGCTTCAATTTTCCGGCGGCATTCTTAGATTAACAACAACAAAATAGTTGTATGGGACATGGGACATGCCAGCACCATGTGCGTCCACACGTATAAATGGGTGATCCAGAGTATGTAGACAAGTAGCATATCTGTGTTGGTCCCATATTTATTCTCTTCAACCTTTTACCTATGTGAGGGCAGCAAATCTAGTCCTGCACAAACTACCCGACCCGCCAGTTTCGGGTTACCCCCTTTTTCCCTTTTCGACCAACAAAGCGGCTAGATAGCTAGTCTATACTACTTTCCCTCCCTCCTTTCCTCATTGAACCATGTCCTAGATTCATGCTCCAGCCCACCGAACCCTTCTTTCCTCTTTGAACCAAGACCTATTCGACTACAGATGGAAAAAGATCCACATGCAGCTAGAGCAACGACGGTTTCAAAGAAACTTATACCTTAGGGTCGTCAGGATGTGGCAAGGTATGTGGCGGGAGGCCGGATCTGCCCACACTATGTACGACAGCGAGGAAGAAGGGGTCGGTGGCCCTCCCGCACTGATGCTGGGTGAAAGAGAACATCACAGCCGACAGTGGATTGCCTCCCTCGCCAAAGGCGATAGAGTGAACGCTGCACCTCCACCCCTTCCCAGTGTGATGAGATCCGGACGCCTCCTTCACCAGCTGTGAGGGGAGAGAGAGAGACAAGAGGCCAACATAGTCTTGTTTCGATCTGGTGACGAGAGGGTGAGAGACTGTGAATGTAGTATACCCTAGCGAATGAACACTAAGCCACCAACGTGTATATATATATGTAGTGCGGCGAGAGTGTGGAGAGTGCAAACCCTAGCGAACAAGCACTGAGGCTCCAGCTTATATATATACTACTGTAGTATGGACTGAGCTCCGGTGCCTTAACTGCACCTGCTTTTGGCTGTATGGCAGGTGAGCCAGCCACATTTTGGGCCCACCTGTCATAAACCCAAAGGCAGGTGCACTAAGTCAATGAAGTTGCGTCCATATAGTACTCGTGTATACGACTAATATATAGTGGAGTTGTTTTCTTATTCTCTCCATAACAATCATTTTAAATTGTGTAAGTACGAAACGAAACACTTTATTTAACGTACAGTGAAGAAAAACTACTACTACTTTCGATGAACTAACAATCCACGCGTCCTAGTCACACTTCCTGTCCTTCACGTGCAGTACACTACCCTCCCTTAAGTGAACAACCACACATGCGCCAAATTATCGGAAACGTGTGAGAGTGTGTACAAATAAAGAATTTTAATTTCAATTATCGGAAAGGTTTGAGAGTATTACAAAGTTTGACTTCAGTCAAATCTAATATGCGGAGTAAATAAAAATGGAGGGCTACTACGTCCATCCTGGTTTTTAGTCCACACCATTTTTTATATCAAAGTTAATAGCTGGACAAATAAAATTACAGGGGAGCTAGAGACAAAGTTGTGAGAAGGCTTAGAAATCAATACAAAACTTATGCTCTTAGTACCAACGTCGATCCTTCTTCGAGGCAACATTTGGTTCATAGCCAATTGTGTGATAAAATTGCACCAACGTGAAAGACGACTGCGTCTCCAACGCATCCGAGGTGAACTAACGAAGGATATCATCTTTGTGCGTAACAAGCAAAGAGCAATGATGGAAGACAGCTTGTTTTTCATTGAAAATCGATCAGCTTCACCAGCTGACGCAACCATGAGGCGCAACCATGAGCATCGATAGGTCATCGTGGTGATGCATCATCCATTCAGCATCAAGTTTGGGTGAGGCACCTATGAAGTTCGACACTGTGGTCTGCTTCTTCTTAGTAATCAAGCTCGAGGAAGGAAGAACCACATGGCAGAGGACAGTGAGGCGGAACAATAATGGCCATCCAATTTTGTGCAGTTCCACTAAAATTGAGGAAGACATGCCCGGGTATGGAGATACGCATCGCTGTTTCCGAAAATATAAAAAAGGGATATAGTGTTGTTACTTTGTTTTACAAGATTAGCAACGACATCTCAATTGTCAATAAGAATTAATGAAAAGTACACCAACAAACAGAAGCATCATAATTATCTTGATGGGAACTAAACCAGGATACCCGAGAAAAAAACATTTCTTAATTTAACCAGTGATAGTATTAGATTAGCAGCAGCAATAGGAGCATATGGACAATGACCGCACAACCACTATGTACTTTTTGTCGAAACAACATGTATACCTCCAGCGAGGCATAAATCAGGACAACTTTTTGAGAGGCATTTTCTCTATAATAGTAGGTGATGTTGGACCAGCCGACGAACCCTAGCTACTATACATGGGGAGCTGGGGAGTAGTCGCATAGAAGAAGACCCGCACGCAGCGACCTGGGGAGCTGGACCAGTACAAGAAGTTATACCTCAGGTGGGCGAGATGTCGTTTAGCCGGGCGGGCGGGATCTGCCCACACGACGTTAGCGAACAAGGGTGCGGAGGACCTTCGTTCATGCCAGCGCTGGCTCCGAGAGGACGGTGCACATAGGCTCCCTCCATCGCCGATGGCGACAATGTCAACGCTGCACCTCCTCACCTCCCGCAGCGGACGGGATTCAGCCGAATTAGTGACCACCGGTGAGGAGAGAGATAGAGTGGACATTGTCATCTTGTTTTCATATGGAGAGGGTGAGAGAGCGAGACGCGAGAAACTCTATCAAACAAGAGGCTATAATGGAGTAAAAAAATCTCTCCATAGCAGTGGTTTTAAATAGAATACGCGCATTCCCGGAAAAAGAAACAAAAACCGGTGGAGAATTTTTTAACGTACCAAGAAAGAAAACTCAATCAAAAACACGCCCCCGCTTCCAGGTCGCGAGAGTCGTAGCGCACACAAACATAGACATAGACATGTATGTTCGTGCTTACATAAAATTCCATTTCCATCTCCATCTCCAATCATATTTGTCCAACTGGCACATTATTTACATTGTTAATAATATACACAACAATATTAACGTACAACATCTCTTGTTTGCGGGCGTCCGGACCGCTGCCACGGCCGGTCCTGACCAACCCGAACCCTCTTCATCACCTGCGCGTGCTTCCTGCCCGAAACGGTTAGTGCCGCATTCATGCCCGGCCAGAGCGGACGCGACCTCTCACTGGCGCCGGCATTGAAGCAGCGCGTCGGCCAAGAGAGCGTCGCCCGCGCCGCTTCCTGGTGCACGCGACTGCTCCGAGTTCAAAGGTCGCAATAGCCAGCCACAACATGCATGTAAAAAGTTCTTGGGAGTCCGTGCTACAGCTAGGTGTCCTCCCCCAACTCGTCAATCTCTTCTAGTAGTGTTAGTACTCCATGGCGCAATCCATCGACAAGCAGGCAGGAAAGTTATTGTATACTCGGTTTGCGGTGAGTGGCATGCCGAGCGACCATGTGGGGTCGAGCCGTGGAGGAGGGTGAGACACGAACACGACAAACATGATTTAAACGTTGGTTTTACTCGATGGCGCGATCCAATGAAACGAAACATTGGTTTCTCTCCGTTTCCATTTTTTCTCCAGAAAAACGGAAACTTTCCACTCCATTTTCATTCCTATTCCAAGGTTGCCCCGTTACAACATTCCATCAAATACAAAGGAAAACTAACAAGCATGCTGATGCATCTCAATGATTCACAGATCATAGCCAATATTTACTCAACTAAAGACAAAAGTTGTGAGAGCGTGTACGGAAGAAAAACTACTAATGGGGTCACTACGAATTAAACCCTAAACCCTAAATAGGATTTAATTTCCTGGCCAGGTAGAACCTATCAAAGGAAAGACGGCTGGCAACCTCGGATCATACGATGCTTTTGTGCAGTTCCACTAAAATCGACCTGAGCATCCCTGATGGCAAAGATATTGAAGAAGTGTGATTAGAATAATACTACTGGCACTAGTTCATGAGACATAAACTCATCACAAGTAGAAGCCGGTAGAAGTAGAGAAAGATCGACATGGAGATGGAGCTACGGCAGTGGAGCAAGCCGGCTCCAAAAGGAAGATGGAATACCTGGGACGTCGGGCTGTAGCTAGAAGGGCAGTTGGGACACGACATCGGCCCATACCGTGGTGACCCCCGATTGGGACGCACCGACTGTGGGTTTTCTCCCTCGCCGATGTCAACCCGCGTCTACGCAGAACACTGTTCCCTTCCCCCAGCTGCGGGATCAGGACGGATATGTGACCAGTGGTGTGGCCACTGTCATTCTATGCTTGTGAAGAGAGCAACCTAAGCAAGCAGGCTTGTAGCTTAGGCTCCTGCTAGTGTATATATAGTGGTTTTCTTTTTCTCTCCATATCAACCATTTTATATTGCGTACATGTCATTGAAGAGTGAAATGATGGTTGCTTCTTCCGACTAACTTACTATGTGATTTGACTGCTCCTTAGTGGCCCCTACACGTACTCCTCCTATGTGTATGCAACGGTCACACGTACACATGGACGCAAAAACGCGCACGACGCCCTAATGCATGCATGTCCGAGCACACGATGGAACACACACGGTCACACTCAAGTGCTCAACCTACACGTGCATGCACACACATACTCAGTCAGGGTGAGCTAGTGACCGGATAAACACCGGGAAATATATATATTGAGCGCAATGAGCGTATTATGAAGTCCACTGACCGTATTTTTACAAATATACAGTGACAGGCAGTGTATTTATCTCATTTGAAATTAAGCCATATTAACTGGAGAGGAGGCTGTCGTGGTTCTAAGTCTGACAGTAGAGTGGGGGGTAGGTATGGAGAGGCAAGGTCCTAGCTATGGAGAGGTTGTAAACACAAGAGATGTACGAGTTCAGGCCCTTCTCGGAGGAAGTAAAAGCCCTACGTCTCGGAGCCTGGAGGCGGTCGAGTGGATTATGTGTATATGAATTACAGGATGCCGAACCCTTCTGCCTGTGGAGTGGGGTGGCTTATATAGAGTGTGCCAGGACCCAGCCAGCCCACGTAATGAAGGGTTTAAGGTGTATTTAGTACGGGGCGTTACTGGTAACGTCCCACATAAAGTGTCTTAACTATCATAAAGTCTACTTAACTACAGGCCGTTGCAGTGTAGAGTGCCTTTTGACCTCCTGGTAGTCGAGTGAGTCTTCGTGGTCGAGTCCTTCAAGTCAGTCGAGTGAATCCCTCATTGGTCGACTGGAAGGTGACCTCTTCTAAGGGTGTCCTTGGGCAGGGTACTTAGATCAGGTCTGTGACCCTACCCTAGATACATGACTCCATCATTAGCCCCCGAATGGATTGAGGCTTTGAGTGACGGAGGAGTTGATGCTGTTTCCGATTAACCTTTGCACATTGGTCGTGCGTTGTTCTGAACCAGAGAATCTCTTCGTTGATAGTGAGCAACTTGTCTTCAGTCGACTCGATCCATTCTTTTCTTTCGTCGAGTGATCTTTTCGGGCTTCGTCGATTTCCGAGCGACGGATCGCAGGAAATCCCGCGCCTGACAGACTGATCTGCCGTTCGCGGATTCCGCGGGATGCGAAATTTGGGGAAACGCGCGAAGCGGAGTGGACCGCGGCGTTCGGATGGGACGGGACATAGATGCCTCGATCCCCGCGCCGCTTTCTTCGCCACGTATCCCGCCCGCGTAACAGTTCCAGGATATGATTAGATCTGCCGGGTCCACCTGTCATCCACTCGGAAGGGATCTTATAAATGCGCCCGGCGAGGGTTTTTTGAACAGTGCCTCAGCATTCTCTCTCTCTGCCCCCTTCGTCTCCGCCCAACGCGCTCGCTCTCGCCTCCGCACCACTTCTCCTCACGCGCCCCGCCGGAAGCCATGGTCAAGGAGAAGACGGCGGCGCTGGAGCGCGCGAAGAAGGCGTCGGCGACGGAGAAGGCGAAGGGGAGATCCACCAGCTGCGGTGGGTCTTCGTCCAGATCCCGCCTGCCGAAAGGCTGGGTCCAGGGAGATTGGATCCAGTCGACCATCACGGAGAAGGATCTCCTCGACATGGCCAACAAGGGCCTGATCCCCCATGGAGCTGCGAGGCTTCCGGGGAAAGAGTGGCAGCCCCAGCCGGAAGAGGGTGAGTGCGTGCTTCTGGCTACCCATGTCGATCGCGGATTCTCTTTGCCGCCGAGCATTTTCTTCCGTGGTTTCTTGAACTTTTTTGGAGCGCAGCTCCACCACTTCACCCCGAATTCTATCGCCTATCTTGCCGCGTTTGTGTCCATGTGCGAGAGTTTTCTGGGCTGTCGACCGCACTGGGGCTTGTTCAAGCACATATTCACATGTCGCTCTCAAACTGTGAAGAAGGCGAGTCCAAGCGACGAAAGAACCCGAGTGGTCCAAATGTGTGGAGGTCTGGGGATCCAGGTGAGAAACAAGAGCACCTTCCCAGCCATGACATTTCCCGAGTCAGTCAGAGGCTGGCAGTCGACCTGGTTCTACTGCCAGGATGAGTCGACACCGGGGCAGTCGAGTGGACTCCCTCCATTTACCACGGACCGAGTGAACAAGCCCTCCTCTCTGAAGCTGATTCCAGAGGAGAAAGCTGACGTGAAGATGTTGATGGAGCGTGTAGTTCAGTTGGTTCGGGAGGGAGTGATGGGCATGGATCTCCTGGAAGTTTTCCTTAGGCGCCGAATCCAGCCTCTCCAGTTCCAGAGCCACTGCATGTGGTTGTACTGTGGGACTGAGGATGTGACTCGGGTCAATCCAGAAGCAGTCGACGATGCCACTCTGGAAAGGTGGATGGCCGCTATTACTGGGAACAAGGACAACCCTCGCGGGGCCAGAAGGATTCCTCCACTCGACTGCCACAGTGACCCAAACAAGGCATGTCTGCCCCACTTCCCGTTGTATTCTCATCATATTTTATTTCTGCTTTCTCTGCCGATCAGTCGACTGATATTTGTCTTGTTGTCCCTCAGACCCTCACTGAACTGTACTCGATGCCCAACGGAGCGCAGGCTCTGACTGAGGAGGGAGAAGCGAGCGGGGGCGAGAGCTAGGAGGAGGAGTGGGACTCGGACGCCGCCGAGGCCGATGATGATGACGATGACGATGATGATGATGACGATGAGGACGGGGAAGAGGAGGAGGAGGAGGAGGTCGCACCATCGCGCTCGGAAAGGCGGTCGAAACTTGTCCATGACCCTGCGACTGAACACGGCGAGGGGGTTGCGACTATTACTCAGTCGACCAAGCGCCCCCGGACCACCTCTCCGGCGCCGACTGAAAAGGCGCCGAAGCAGCCCAGGGCGGCCCCGTCGAAGCCGACCAAGCACCTGCCGAAGATGAAGGTGTCCATCCCCACCATATCAGGGTAGTCATGTTGCTTAAGTCTTCTTGTTTTGTGTGAACTTTATCTCTGGTTGGCGCTGGAGTTAGTCGACTGACTCTTTGGAGTTGCAGTGCTGCTACTTCTGAGACCTCAGCCCGGGCTGACGACCATGAGATGGAGGGCGCAACAACCTCAAAACCTGTATTATACTCTTAACACCGTTTCTAGCCGACTGACTCATGATCTCTAATTCTGATTCTTTTCTGTAGCTCCATCCAATGTTGTTATCACTCTCCCTGATGATGATGAAGACGAGGAACCACTAAAGCACAAAATGAGAAGGAAAGCGTCTGCCAGCAGGGTGCCCCAGGATGTGACGGTGCCTGAGACTCTGGTCGCGGAGGAGGAGAACACCACTCGACACACTGTGTCCTTCGCAGATCTGCTGACGAGTGCTTCGCAGCCCTCCCTCTTCACGATGCACCACGTCCCAAAGGACCAAGCTGGCGCCGCGAAGGAGGTGATACACCAGGCAGGGATCATGATGGAGCAGTTGAAGACCATCCGGGATGCGAGCCAGGCAGCTTACGACGCCAGTTCCGCCCTTCAAAGGAATGTTCAGGTCAGTCGACCACCACTTGTTCTGTTAGGATATGCTATCAAAAAACTTTTCTTTCCAGAATTTATAGTAGTCACCCACTGGGTGTGTCGATTTAAACTCCGTGTTAGCGGGGGCACGCTGAGTGCACCCGCTGGGTGTAGTCCCCAAGGCTAAGGTCGACTGCTGGCAGTCGGCCTTAGGCTTTATAATTTCAGTCTCTCCGTCATTCGACTACGGCGAATGGATTTCGCAAGCCGGTGGGGGCACGCTGAGTGCACCCACTGGGTGTAGTCCCCGAGACTGTGGTCGACTGCTGGCAGTCGGTTACAGTCTTAAAGAATACATCTTGTTTTTTTTTGAGGTCGACTGGTCGACTCTGTCTTCAAATAGGATTAGTGGGGGCTCTTCAAATAGGATTAGTGGGGGCACACTGAGTGCACCCACTGGGTGTAGTCCCCAAGGCTAAGATCGACTGCGGGCAGTCGGCCTTAGGCTTTATAATTTCGGTCTTTCCGTCATTCGACTAAGGCGACTGGATTTCGCAAACCGGTCGACTGGTCGACTCTGTCTTCGACTGGTCAATTAGTGGGGGCACGCTGAGTGCACCCACTGGGTGTAGTCCCCGAGACTACGGTCGAATGCTCGTATTCAGCTGTAGTCTTAGAAACGCGTGATTTTTCCTTTTTCACTCGGAAGTGAATTATATTTGACATTTTAGTCGATTGGTTCTTCGCAGAACTCCTGTGATCTTGTGGCTCGCTACTCTGAGCTGGAAAACAAGCACACTCAGCTCGAGCTGAATTTGAAGCTGGTTCAGGAGAATCTGACGAAGGCAAAGGAGGAGACCGAAGGTATGTTTGGTGAGACCTTGACGACTGCTTTTTCCCTTTATTTGTTTCAAAATCTGATCTTGCTGTAACTTGCAGGTAAGGTGAGGGAGGCCCAACGGAAGAAGGACCTTGAACTAGCTGAGAAGATCAAGCTTGTTGACGAGAAGTTAGCTTCAATCGCCAAGCTTGAGCAAGAAAATGCCAATCTGAAAGCTGCTCTTGGGAAGAAAAAAGATCTGGAGGCCTTCCTGAATGGTCTTGCCAAGAAGCTGTTTCTTATGCTTGAAGGTAAATCTCTATGCTCGGCGATCATTTCCAACCGTGGTTTTTCCATTCGACCATCGCCTTGACTCGGTGATCGTCCTTGCAGAATTTTGTCAAAACTTTGAAGAAGAAACTAGCCGGCTGGAACCAAACCTTGACCCCGTCAATTCTCCGATGGATGACGAAGTTGCCATGAATGTTCTCCGACTGGAGTCCCGTGTTGCAGCTGTCGTGGACTATCTTGCAAGGCTGAAGGTCCCCACATCTCACATCGACTCGACGCTCTGGCCCGGGGAGACACTTCAGAACGACCTCGAGTCGCTGATGGCTCGCTTGAACACGATCCCTGGTCGAGTGCAGGAGTGGAAAAAGTCCTCGGCTCGGTGCGGTGCAGATGTTGCTCTGTGTCTGGCCCGAGTCCACTGCAAAGATGCGCGAGAGGACAAGCTGGCGGCCCTCCGGGTGGCCAACACCAAGAAACACGACTTCAGGTCCTTTATGGAAACTTTCCTTGCGGCTGCCACTCGGATCGCAGATGGAATTGATCTTGATGAGTTTGTTGCACCTTCCAGCCCTCCACAGGAGGGGTAAAAAACTTCTTCTAAACTCGACGCTTTAAATTTGCCTCGGTATGCCGAGTGGAGTTGTAACCGATAAACCTTAACAGGCTTAGTGCCTGAGCACTTTCGGTTCCTTTAGGTATCGATCCGAACTTGAATTTGGTGTTCGAATATGATTGCTTTTGGCTCGAAATGTCTTTTGCAGGTTCAAAGCGGGGCGCTTACTGCAATCGACTTATTCCTTAGTCCACTTAGGCGAGCGCTGGGCTGCAGCTAAGCCCCCGAGTGAGAGGTTTGCTCTTCACTCGGTAGGAATTTTGATAACTTAGGCGAGTACTTGGACTGCAGCTAAGCCTCCGAATGAGAGGTTTGCTCTTCACTCGGTAGGATTTCTGATAACTTAGGCGAGCGCTGGGCTGCAGCTAAGCCCCCGAGTGAGAGGTTTGCTCTTCACTCGGTAGGATTTTTGATGACTTAGGCGAGTACTTGGACTGCAGCTAAGCCTCCGAGTGAGAGGTTTGCTCTTCACTCGGTAGGATTTCTGATAACTTAGGCGAGAGCTGGGCTGCAGCTAAGCCCCCGAGTGAGAGGTTTGCTCTTCACTCGGTAGGATTTTTGACA
>NC_057801.1:399872155-399906537 GCF_018294505.1 Triticum aestivum | reverse complement strand
AACTTAGGCGAGCACTGGGCTGCAGCTAAGCCCCTGAGTGAGAGGTTTTCTCTTCACTCGGTAGGATTTTTATATCTTAGGCGAGCACTGGGCTGCAGCTAAGCCCCCGAGTGAGAGGTTTGCTCTTCACTCGGTAGGATTTTTGATAACTTTGGCGAGCACTGGGCTGCAGCTAAGCCCCCGAGTGAGAGGTTTGCTCTTCACTTGGTAGGGTTTTTGATAACTTAGGCGAGCACTGGGCTGCAGCTAAGCCCCCGAGTGAGAGGTTTGCTCTTCACTCGGTAGGATTTTTGATAACTTAGGCGAGTACTTGGACTGCAGCTAAGCCTCCGAGTGGAAGTCTGGCTTACCACTCGGTAGGATTTTATTTACTCTTAGGCGAAACGGATTCGCAGCTAAGCCTCCGAGTGGAAGTCTGGCTTACCACTCGGTAGGATTTTATTTACTCTTAGGCGAAACGGATTTGCAGCTAAGCCTCTGAGTGATAGTCTGACTCACCACTCGGAGGATTTTTACAAACTTAGGCGAAACGGATTCGTGGCTAAGTCAACCACTGAGGGGAAATTTTATTAGACAAAATAAAAAGTGACAAAAATTATGGAGGAACTATGACACTATTATTTTGAGGTCCATGGACTACAGAAGTACTTTACTGCAACTCATCCGAGTGATTAAATTTAAGTGTAAAATGGGCGGAGTAGTTCCGCGTTCCAAGCTCGGGGCTCGTCGATATTATGCTCGACGTTGTAAAGACGGTACGCCCCGTTGTGGAGAACTTTGGTGACGATGAAGGGTCCTTCCCACGAAGGAGCAAGCTTGTGTTGTTTCTTCTGATCCACTCGGAGAACTAAATATCCTTTCTGGAAAGCTCGACCCCTCACATTTCTGGCGTGGAAATGACGCAAATCTTGTTGGTAGATGGTCGACCGGATCAGAGCCATCTCCCTTTCTTCCTCTAAAAGGTCGACTGCGTCCTGCCACGCTTGTTCAGCTTCTGCTTCGTTGTAGATTTCAACTCGAGGAGCATTGTGGAGAAGATCACTCGGCAAGACTGCTTCAGCTCCGTAGACCAAGAAGAATGGGGTTCTTCCGGTCGACCGATTAGGTGTGGTCCGTAGTCCCCAAAGCACCGAGGGAAGTTCGTCGACCCAAGCTCCAACTGCATGATTGAGATCACACATCAGTCGGGGTTTCAATCCCTTGAGAATCAGGCCATTGGCTTGCTCTGCTTGTCCATTCGACTGCGGATGAGCGACTGAAGCGTAGTCCACTCGCGTGCCTTGAGAGTTACAGAAATCTCTGAATTCCTCCGAGTCAAAGTTCGACCCATTATCCGTAATGATGCTGTGCGGGACTCCATATCTGAATATTAGTTCCCTGATGAGGCTAACAGCAGCACTGGCGTCAAGGCTCTTGATTGGTTTAGCCTCAATCCACTTGGTGAATTTGTCGACTGCCACCAGTACATGCGTGAAGCCACTTCGCCCTGTTCTCAATGGACCGACCATGTCCAACCCCCATACTGCGAAAGGCCAGACGAGTGGGATGGTCTTCAGAGCCGATGCAGGCTTGTGCGACATATTCGAGTAGAACTGACATCCCTCGCACTTATCCACTATTTCCTTTGCCATCTCATTCGCCTTTGGCCAGTAAAATCCGGCTCGGTAGGCTTTGGCCACGATGGTCTGAGAGGACGCATGATGACCACAGGTTCCCGAGTGGATATCATTGAGGATGATTCGACCTTCTTCTGGTGTTATGCACTTCTGACCAACACCAGTCGCGCTTTCTCTATATAATTGTCCTTTGATTACGGTAAAGGCCTTAGATCGACGGACGATCTGTCGAGCCTCTTCCTCATCCTCCGGGAGCTCTTTTCTCAGGATATACGTGATATATGGAACTGTCCAGTCGGGAATGACCACCAAGACCTCCATGACCAAGTCGACCACTGCTGGGACTTCAACCTCAGTCGGATCTGTGGCACTCTTGGGCTGTGGAGCTTCTTCGGTGAAAGGATCTTCTTTGACTGACGGAGTGTGTATATGCTCCAAGAACACACCACTCGGAATGGCTTCTCTCTTGGAACCTATCTTTGCTAGATCATCAGCTGCTTGATTTTTCAGTCGGGGTATATGATGGAGCTCCAACCCCTCGAACTTCTTTTCCAGCTTCCTCACTGCACTGCAGTATCCAGTCATGGCAGGGCTTCTCACGTCCCACTCCTTCATCACTTGGTTGACCACTAAATCCGAGTCGCCATAGACCATCAAGTGACGGACGCCGAGTGAAATGGCCATGCGCAATCCGTATAAGAGGGCCTCATATTCTGCCTCATTGTTGGAGGAATCAAAGTGAATCTGGAGCACATATCTGAGCTTATCTCCTCTGGGGGAAACCAGGACAACCCCAGCACCGGAACCATTCAACATCTTAGAGCCATCAAAGAACATGGTCCAATGCTCCGAGTGAACTTCAATCGGCTGCTGCTGTTCAATCCACTCGGCGAGGAAATCTGCTATTGCCTGGGACTTAATGGCTTTCTTTGCCTCAAACTTGATATCAAGGGGAAGAAGTTCAATCGCCCATTTAGCCACTCGACCAGTTGCATCTCTGTTGTGCAAAATCTCTGATAGTGGAGCGTCGCTGATGACTGTGATGGAATGATTAGAGAAATAATGAGCAACCTTCTTTGTGGTCATGTATATTCCATACACAAGCTTCTGATAATGAGGATATCTCTGCTTGGATGGAGTCAACACTTCAGACAAATAATACACTGGGCGCTGAACTTTGAGAGCTTTTCCTTCTTCTTCCCGCTCGACCATAAGCACAGTACTGACGACTTGTCCTATGGCTGCGATATAGAGCAGCAGAGGCTCTTTGCTGATTGGAGCAGCAAGCACCGGCTGGGTGGAGAGCAGAGCTTTTAGCTCGGCAAACGCTGCATCAGCTTCTGGAGTCCACTCGAACTTTTCTGCCTTCTTCATCAGTTGGTAAAGAGGCAATGCCTTTTCTCCGAGTCGTGAGATGAATCGACTTAATGCGGCCAAGCATCCAGTAAGCTTCTGGACATCGTGCACTCGCACAGGGCGTTTCATTCGGAGAATAGTGCCAATCTTCTCTGGATTAGCGTCGATTCCTTGCTCGGAAACGAGAAAACCGAGTAACTTGCCACAAGGAACTCCAAATGTGCACTTTGATGGATTGAGCTTGATATCATACCTTCTGAGGTTGGCAAATGTTTCGACGAGGTCAGCGAGCAGGTCGGAACCTTTTCGTGACTTGACGACGATATCATCCATATACGCTTCCACATTCCGACTGATTTGAGTGAGAAGACACTTCTGAATCATTCGCATAAATGTGGCTCCGGCATTCTTGAGGCCGAATGGCATGGTGATATAGCAGAAGCACCCGAATGGAGTGATGAAAGCTGTTTTTACCTCGTCGGGTCCGTACAGACGGATCTGGTGGTACCCGGAGTAGGCGTCTAGAAAAGACAGTCTCTCGCATCCCGCGGTCGAGTCAACAATTTGATCTATGCGAGGGAGAGGAAAATGATCTTTCGGGCAGGCCCGGTTGATGTGCTTGAAATCAATGCACATTCGGAGCGATTTGTCCTTCTTAGGAACCATGACAACATTAGCTAGCCACTCGGAGTGGTATATCTCTCGGATAAATCCTGCCGCCAACAGTCGAGCCACTTCCTCACCAATGGCTTTTCTCTTCTGGACGGCGGACCGCCGAAGATGCTCTTTGACTGGTTTTGCAGATGAGTCGACTCTTAGGCGATGCTCAGCCAGTCCCCTGGGAACACCTGGCATGTCAGCGGGCTTCCATGCAAAAATGTCCCAGTTCTCACGGAGGAACTGGATGAGCGTTTCTTCCTATTTCGGGTCGAGTGTTGTGGAGATGTGGGTCGGAGCTGCATCGGGGTCGGTCGGGTGAATGTGAACAGGCTTTGTCTCACCGGACGACTGAAATACAGATTATGTGGCGGGTTTCTTGGATCACAGCAAATCACTCGGATCTGCGTTTTGCTTGTATTCTTCGAACTCGACCGCTGTCACCTGGGAATCGGCAATCTTTGAGCCCTTCTGAAAGCACTCTTCTGCCTTTTTCTGATCACCGGTGACAGTGATCACTCCTTTGGGGCCGGGCATCTTCAATTTGAGGTACACGTAACATGGTCGAGCCATGAACCGTGCATAAGCTGGTCTCCCCAAAATGGCATGATATGCACTCTGAAAATCCACGACCTCAAACGTCAACTTCTCTTTGCGAAAATGTTTCGAATCACCAAACACCACGTCTAGAGCTATTTGGCCGAGTGACTCGGCTTTCTTCCCTGGTATAACTCCATGAAAGCTCATGTTACTGGTGCTCAGTCGGGATATCGGAATGCCCATTCCTTTCAGCGTGTCTGCATACAACAAATTCAGCCCACTACCACCGTCCATCAGCACTTTTGTCAGTCGAGTGCCTTCGACAACTGGATCGACCACCAAAGCTTGCCTCCCAGGGGTGGCAATATGAGTCAGGTGATCAGATTGGTCGAATGTGATGGGTGTTTGGGACCATCTCAGATAATTTGCTTTTGCTGGGGCGACCATGTTCACCTCTCGGTTAATGACTTTCAATCGACTCTTGCTTTCCACATCTGCAAAGATCATCAGAGTGGAGTTGATATGTGGATATCCTTCCTCACTGTCCTCCTTGTCTGCAGGCTTGTCCGACTCCTTCTCCTTGTCCTTAGACTGTTTTCCCTGAAACTGCTGGATCAGGAGTCGACATTGGCGAGTGGTATGCTTCGGGTAGATGATATTCCCCTCTTCGTCTTTCTTCGTGTGGATGTGACAAGGCATATCCATCACGTCGTTCCCTTCCTTATCCTTTACCTTCTTAGGGTTCCAGGATCCTTTTGGTTTCCCTTTAAACTTTCCCTGAGTCACGGCCAGAGCCTCTCCAGGAGCTGCCGGTTCAGCCTTCCGCTTCTGTTTCCGACTGGTGTTTCCCTTTTCCGACTGACTCGGCTTGTGCTTGCCGCTTCGGAGTCGGTCTTCTTCTTTGCTATTGGCGTACTTGGTAGCAATCTCCATCATCCAACTCAAGGTCATGTCACCGGTTCGACCAAATTTCAAACTCAATTCTTTATTCTTGACACCATCCTTAAAGGCGCAGACTGCCTGATGATCAGACACATTCTCCACAGTATGGTGCAAAGTGATCCATCTCTGAATATACTCCCTGAGAGTCTCATTGTTCTTCTGCACGCAGACTTGCAGCTCCGTCAATCCAGCCGGTCGCTTGCAAGTTCCTTCAAACGTTCTGATGAACACTCGGGACAGATCTTCCCAAGTGTAAATGCTGCTAGGAGGTAATTGAGTCAACCATGCCCTGGCAGAACCTTCCAGCATGAGGGGCAAATGCTTCATGGCCACCTCGTCGTTCCCACCACCAATCTGAACCGCCACTCGGTAGTCTTCAAGCCAAGTTTCAGGCTTAGACTCACCAGTGAACTTGCTGACTCCTGTTGCCAACCTGAAATTGGGAGGGATAACTGCGGCTCTGATAGCTCTGCTGAAACATTCAGGACCAGAAACATGCACTCGACTGCTTGTGGGCGCATCTCTGTCGAGTCCACCTCGATGGGCTCTGTTCCGGTCGACTAAGCCTTGCACGATAATGGATCGCGCGTCAAAGCCTGGTTCTCTGGGGTCGACTGGAACTCTTCGCCCCGCATTGAGCTGGCGTCTGTCATCTCGCTGCCGAGGAGCGTAAGACCCACCCCTCGGAGGGGAATTGGGCACTCGACGCCTATCATCTCGGTCGAGTCGGTCACCATATTGGTCTCGCCGATTCTCGCGCCCCTCACGCCGCGGAGGCGATCTGGGGCTGTGAGCCGACTGAACCGTATTCACAGCGACGGATCGACTATGAATTCTGTCACGCGACTGTGACACGACCGAATTCTGATCTCCTGCTGCCCGGAGCAAATCCCTGATCTGCATCAAGCCTCTGCCAGCTTCCGACTGAGAGGGATGGATGGACTCTGCTATACGGGTCGCAGGTGCTAAATTCTGGATTGGGGTTCGATATACCTGAGTCGGCGGGAAGAGTTGACGTCGACTGGTGTCGGGAACTCGTTGCCGCGCGTGCTCGTCGAGTGCTCGCTAAAGATTCTCCAGTCGAGTGCGTTCGGCCAAATTGGCTAAACGAGCCTCCTCCAAGGCGCGAGCCTCGGGGGTTTCTCCTGCGATGGGAGTACGCAGGACATCCACGTTCCTGCGGCGAAGTTCCTCTCTTTGCAGAGAGTCGAGTGGCTCGGGCTGGTACTCTTCGTGGTCCCGTGCGGGGTCGCCTCCGTCGCCTGTCCCACCATCACGGGCGAAGCCAGGGGGACTGCGGGGCCCGTCGACCATCAGGATTTCCGCCGCTGGATCACTGCTATCGCACTCAGATGCAGTCTCTACGGAGCCAGTCGACAGATCGAACAGGCCGTAGAGAGATTCGTCGGGCTCGATTGCCACAACTTGAGTGGTGGCCGTCTGGCGAGCCACCGCGTGCCTCACCCACCGCTGAAGCCTCGACCGGCCCGAGCGCTTGCGCTGGCGGGAGACCGGGAGGATGGTCGATGGGGGAGTCGACCGATACGGGGTCGACGGTTGCCGCAACAGAATGCCGCGGACACATGCGCGAAAATGCATCGCACCGCGGACAGGGAGCGCATCGACGTCGAGTGGAGCCTCCTGGAGCCAGGCGGAGTCGTCGGCGACGAAGGTGAGAGCACCGAGACGGATCTCTCGACCCTCAACCAAAACTCCAGCAGTCATCATGATGAAAGTACTCGGAAGAACCGCAACTTCTCCACAAAATCGCTAAAACACCTACCCCATGGTGGGCGCCAACTATCGTGGTTCTAAGTCTGACAGTAGAGTGGGGGTAGGTATGGAGAGGCAAGGTCCTAGCTATGAAGAGGTTGTAAACACAAGAGATGTACGAGTTCAGGCCCTTCTCGGAGGAAGTAAAAGCCCTACGTCTCGGAGCCTGGAGGCGGTCGAGTGGATTATGTGTATATGAATTACAGGATGCCGAACCCTTCTGCCTGTGGAGTGGGGTGGCTTATATAGAGTGCGCCAGGACCCCAGCCAGCCCACGTAATGAAGGGTTTAAGGTGTATTTAGTCCGAGGCGTTACTGGTAACGTCCCACATAAAGTGTCTTAACTATCATAAAGTCTACTTAACTACAGGCCGTTGCAGTGCAGAGTGCCTTTTGACCTCCTGGTAGTCGAGTGAGTCTTCGTGGTCGAGTCCTTCAAGTCAGTCGAGTGAATCCCTCGTTGGTCGACTGGAAGGTGACCTCTTCTAAGGGTGTCCTTGGGCAGGGTACTTAGATCAGGTCTGTGACCCTACCCTAGGTACATGACTCCATCAGAGGCAGTATGGACTAGCATTACTTTGTTGTGTCCCGTCAACTTGCTGAACAAGGAGAAGGTTGCAGGACGGGAGAAGCTTGCGGACGGCGGATCGCAGGACAAGGATAAACTTTTGACTGATGCAAGCTCTCCCTCGCTCAGGCGGTGGACGTGGAACAGTTAATTCGGTGTCAGATTGCCAGAAGCATACACTATACTAGTACTATTATTGTTCGACTTCTCGAATAGGCTTACAGCCAAGCGCAAAGTTTACTAGTAGTACTAGTACTACTACTATAGTCTATAGAGGTATGTACTATACTAGTACTAGGAACCGGAAGGAGGAGCGTCTGCACTCTTATTATAATTTTAAAATGTGATAAAGCAATCTTCAACACATTTGGTTCTCTTCGAGGGTTCTCGCATGTGATAATGGAAGTTGATTGCATGGAACACTTGCCACAATTCTCGCTTAATTCTGGCTCATATCCTGTTACAAATAGGAGCACTCGGTAATATTTCCTCTTTTTTTGTTATTCAGCATGTAAACATGTCAGCAAACCTTGCGGCGCAACTTTGCGCGAACCGTGCTTGCTGCACTTTGAAAGTGGCCGAGAGCTGGCTTGATGAAACACCTCGCTTCCTACTTCTTTTTTTGCGGGGTACCTCACATCCTAGTGACCAGTGTCTTGGATGATCGTCCTAAGAATGCTTACATACGAATAAAGCTCTCTCTTTTACCCGCAAAAAGGATTAAGCCATATTAACCGGAAAGGAGGGAGTATGGACTAGCACTACTTTTCGGTGTGTCCCGTCAACTCTTAGAACGAGGAGAAGCTTGCAGGACAAGGTGAAGCTCGCTTATGCCTTTTGACTAATGCAACCTACCCTCGGTGGACATGCATCAGTCCATTCGGTGTCAGATTGTCAAAGGCATACACTGTAGTACCCAATATGCGGAGTACCATCATTGTTCGACTTCACGAAGAGGCGAAGAGCCAAGCGCAAGGTTTAGTAGTACGAGTAGTACTACTACTAGAACCGCATGGTGGAGCATCTATACTCTTATTTTTTAAATCTCTGATAAAGTACACCTTTATTTCGGAGAAGGGCGGAAAATGGTAGCCCAATATTTTTTTGAGGGAAACGGCAGCCCAACATGTAATGATGATATCGATCAACCAACCATGCTCGAATATATCTTGGCCTCTGTGCGAGCCCGTCTGTGTGTTCTCGCTCCTTGTCTCTCTCAAGGAACGGCGGGTTGGCCATTTTGCCGTCAATTGAGATCGGTTTGCTCACACTCCTGTCCCACATGTCAGTGATATGCCAAGACGAGGTGCGTTGACCGACTGGCCATACGCGTACTTGGTTTTGCACCTTCATATACTACTTCTCCCTCTGTCACAGTTTACAGGGCGCGCTTCATTATGATGCATTTCTCTCAATGCATTTCCACCACCAGAGAGACTTTAGACGAGTTTGGTTTAATGCTCAATTAATTAGGGCGTGGTAACCGCAATCAAGTCCACAATTTTCTCTCGATGTACTACTAGAGAGTGGAGTAAGTGCATGCATGTGTGTACCCAGGGTGGAAGCACTGCATGCATGTGTGTACGCATTATTTCCTCTAGTAATAGACGCCGTGCTATAACTACCAATGCTATTTTTCAGGCCGATCGCTAGTCGCCTTGGTCCCATAGATTTTTTTCTTTTTTCTGGAGCGCGCTCTATAAACAGTGATGGATGGAGTAGTATGAGCGGATTCAAAGAAGAGCGTATTGATGGTTGCTTCTTCCGAGCAACTTATAGTGGGAAAGGTGGGGCTTATGATTTGACTGCTCATTACTCACTATTAATGCGGCGCAACGACCGGGCTGAGGCTCCCATGCAGTTGTGCACTACCCCCTCGGTTCTTAAATACACTCTGGAGTATTTGTCTTTCTAGAGATTGCAACGAGTGACTACTCAAATATTTGTCTTTTTAGAGATTCAAATGGACTACTACATATGGATGTATATAGATATATTTTAGAGTGTAGATTCACTCATTTTGCTCTGTATGTAGTCACTTGTTGAAATATCTAGAATGACAAATAGAGTATTTAGGAATGGAGGGAGTACACATACGAAGCAAAATGAGTGCATCTACACTCTAAAATATGCCCATTTGAAATTTGTAAAAAGACAAATATTTAGGAACGAAGGAGTATAATTTTGTGCATGGCACATGGACCCGAATGCTGAAGAGGCTTCTGGCAATGCTATCAAGCTTCCAGCATTTGTATACATAATTGACGTACTATACAAATAATTTTCCGGCGACATGAAATTGTACAATGGTGTGAGCTTTCAGCTTTTGTTTCGTGTGTCTTGCCATCGATGCTCTTTCGGAAACAATAAAAAACTAACTTCCTTGCTAATGCATCTCAATTATTAGCAGATCAGAGCTAATATTTACATCACAATTGAAGACAAAGTTGTGAGAAGGTGTTATATTAAAATTGATCCATGCTTTCATTGGCAGCAACATCCACCCAGCTCTGTCTAAATCAACAAGGCATATTGGGAAATAAAGTAGTTGTCTGGAGCATGCAACATTCCGATCATTTTGTGCAGTTCCACTAAAATAGTGCTGAGCGTCCCTGTTCCAAAGATATTAAGTGTGATTACGATAATAGAGGACTGCTGATGAAACAATAAACACACAAATAGAAGTCGGTCACCTTTGCAGTCTCTCTTAAGACTAACTAGTTGGAGAAGATTAGGCTCGGAGTTGGACGAGGAGGATTGAGAAAAACCAATCTCCCTTTGTGCAGTCACACTGAAATGTAGAGACGTTGCCCATGTGACATTTTAGTAAAACTGCACAAAACACTTAAGAAAAAAGTGATTTGTGCAGTTCACCAAAAGGTCGCAATAGCAACAAGGTGAAATGGATAGTCCTGTTTGCAAAAAAGAGGTAGAAAGGAAACAATTACTGGCCAATAACAGTTGATGACACATGCGGCGACAAAAAAGAAGCATATTCCTTGTCCTAAGGGAAGATAACAACACGATTGTGTTTGTCTAAAATGGTGTGAGGATGAGATTGCAATATGGAAAGTACGCCAGATGAGCTATGTTTTGGGCAAAGAATTATGGAAGATCCACATGCAGCGACGTGGGAAGATGGGCAGTGGAGTAAGGCTGGAGGGTATACCTGGAGGTCGTCAGGATGTAACTAGGTGAGCGGCAGCGGGCGGAATCTGCCCATACTGTGGCAGCGAGCAGGTGGCGTAGGCCCTACCACGCCAGATCTTGGTCAGAGAGAACGGCGTGTAGCGCAGATCGGGACGTGCTACCTCGACACCGTCGAATGGAGAAATGATGCACTTCCTCCCTTTCCCCGGCAGATGGGATGCGGCTGGATCACTGACCAATAGTGAGAGAGAGAGGCCACCGCAGCCTTGTGTGAGATACTCTAAAGAGAGACAAACCAGTCAGGCAGGCTCCATTGTATATAGTGGAGCGGACTACCGTTTTCTCCATAAAAATCATTTTATATTATGTGTACGTGCCATTGAGCGCTATAACTTTATTTTAAAATAACGCGCCAACGCGTTAAGTCAAACTTTTTTCATGCACGCGTGGTACCACGACCTCCCTAGGTAAACAACCGCTACACGCGTTCAAATTAGCACATGGGCTGCCATTTCGTAAAGAAATGAGCTCCACCGTGTACCCGCGCGGGTGTGGCTGGGCACGAAGTGTGAGTACGTGCATGGTGCACCTATTCTCTTCTTGTATACGTACACCACCTACGTGGGGTTGTGTGAGAGAGATACAAACCTAGAGAGATATAGTGTGTGGGTTCGTGAGAGTTTTTTTTGGGGGGGGGGGTCAATCAAAAAATGTAACATATGCAATGTGTGTGAAATAGAGTCCTGGATATATCATATATATAGAGGGGGCGTTCCACGAGAAGAGAGTGGAGGTATCATCGGCTTGAGGTGTCCATAGAATCGAAGAGAGGGATGATGTGTGTGTGCGCACGCGTGTGATCGATAAAGAGTGCCATCGAATTTGTGTGTGCCCACGTCAAAGATATAGAGTGGCTGGCCTACTGGAAGGTGAGAGGGGACATGTTCAGTTTGTCTCTGTGGCATGGATACCTACCTACAGCGCTCGACTATCCGTGTGTGATGGGGGGAGAGGGAGGCCTAATTAACTATAGAGGTACAATGGCTGGTATATGTGTGGAGGAGGAGAGAGGCCTACCTCATGTATTAAGGAGATCGATGTATGTCATGTATTAAGGGAGATCGATCGGCATCCATGCATATGTGTAGGAGAGGAATAAGGTTGGGAGAGAGACGGAGCTAGAGTGTTGGAGGGGGTGGTAGTGGAGTTGCTTCTAACAAATAGTGGGATAGGCTTGCTAGACAAACGGAGGGCACGCCCACAATATCAATACGAGAGGAGATGGCTGCTTGTCTATGCACATGCATGTGAGAGACGGGTCAGGAGGCATGCACGAATGATGAGGGAGGATGATATGGCTGTGGTAAGCAGATGTAACTACATAGGAAGATCAATCGCCCTTTATTAGAGAAAGGAGAGACATAACTTGTGAAGTACATCGATCGATGGGGGGGGGGGAATAGTTAAAGTCGGTCTAGGTATATGTTGGGAGATCGATCGGTATACATCCATGTGTGTGTTAGAAGCAAATGAGGCACGGGGAGAAGGATAGAGAGAGGGATGCATCTAGGAGGTGGTACGAGAGGCATACTATATCGAGGGGGAAGGAGTGTGCGAGTACGAGATCGATGAAAAGAGTGGTAGGAGTGAGGCATGGACGGTGATAAGAGAAGAGGGGAAGCTTGTGTTTGTGCTAGGCACACCTGGCTAGAGAGGCATATCGATCGATGTGTGTCGTAAAGAAGAAGCTGGGGGCCCTACACACACCATGGGTGAACGACCTAAATTGAAAAGACGAATTTGCACGGTGGAGCTAGAGAATGCGGAGGGAGGGTGAGAGGGACGCGGGCGTGTGCATGCACGAGAGAAAGTTAGCGCTAGCTACAAAGATAAGAGGATTGTGTGGGTGTAAAAGACGAATAGAGATCATACTTCACTATAAAAAGCAAATTCGGATATTTGCAGAATTTATCATAGTGTTTTAAACCGACGCATGTGTGAATATATATAATGGTGATACACATGGTGTGGTTATGAACATGTTATACTACATATAATATATTTTATCTCTACTCTTATAAAAAATAGAGTTGTTGATGATGGTGTGCTTGCGATCCTGCAATATAGGTTGTCCGATTTATATCTGGCGGATAGGAAGGAAACTATGGCAATTTTGAAAAAAGATACCCACACCCCTCTCCATATTTGCAAATTAGGCCCCTTGATCACGTTGATCTTCTGTGGAACGCATGGGCATCTTGCTAGTACTACGTACAATACATAGAACATTGATTATAATTTGGGCTAATGTGTGGCTTTTGCAGCTCAGGTCTAAATACTTGTCATAATGTAGGGGGCGGGGCACTATACTTTGTGTGATGAACACGGTGTACGTATGGAACATGGTTTAGATTATGAATATATAGTTAGTACATCAAATGTACTATTATTTGGAATCAACATCAGGTGTATTCAAAAAATAGAATTTGAGTTCATGTAGTACACATAGTTCATATATATCTCTATAGTAATCATGTGGTGTGTTATTAAGGTAATACACGAATGATGGTTGAAGTTGGCAACAATCATGATTGTAGATTCTTATTGAAATAAAGAAACAAATTCAAATTTAGTTTGAATTGCAGCGGTAGTATTGACATTTGGAATGCACTAAAATATTGGTATGAGTAGGTTACATGCATTATACAGCAAGCAAAAAAATTTAATTGGACATAACATGGATTCATACTCCCTCCTTCCATCTATATAGGGCGTAATGAGTTTTTAAAGACCTCCTTTGACTATTGACAAGATTAATAGTACATGACATGCACAATGTGAAAATTATATCATTGAAAGGACCTTTCACAGACGAATTTAACGGTGTGCTTTGTGTAAGTTGCATGTCATATATTATTGCTCTAATATTTGGTCAGAGTTAGCATCGAAAAACGCATTAGGCCCTATATAGATGGAAGGAGGGAGTAGCTTTGAATATCATTTGTATAGTAAAACGGGGCAAGACTCTCTCTTTGTGTGGTGTGAATAGTTTTATTTTTTTGTTTTCTTTTTGGTTGAGGGAAGTGAGAATTGATTTGCTACGTACAAGTACAATATTACTACATGTTAGGATTGTCCCTAAAATTCAACATGCGCCTTGTTATATCCCGAAAATTCAGATATTGTGCTCCCAAAACTGGCGCCTTCACAACCCGCGCCTTGCTATCCCAAAATTACAACACGCGCGAAAACTCCCTCGAGCTGCAAAATCCCGACACGCAAAATCCCACTTCTAACCCTGAGCCGAAAACGCGGCTAGTTCAAATCGGTGGGGGGTACTTTTGTAACACACCCTACATTTTGGACAAGCGCGTCCCTAAGTCATGGTTCACCCCTCCCATCGCCCCCTTTTCACCATTCGAAATCCCAGGCCGCCATAACCTCTCCGCTCCAGCCGCGAAACCCCACCCTCCTCCGTCCGCCACCTCACCGCTGCCCAGCTGAAGCTTCTTCCCCGACGATGTCGTCCACCGCAACAGCTTGACATCCCTCGTACACCTCCCCGGATGAGGATCCGTCGTCCATCTCGTCGTCCCACCGGTTCAGCTACCCCGTCCTCCACCTCCAAGGAGCTGCTCCGACGATCGTCTCGTCTATCGTGGCTGCACCATCCCCACAGCGCCGCCTTAACCTGCTCCACTCGGTGCCACCAAACAGGTTGTACACTCATTGCATCGCACCTTCTCATTAACTTGACCTCCCGACGCTGATGGTGCTTCATCCCGCACCACCATGGAGCGACTACCTTGAAGTCGGCGCCCGCGCAACATCTCCATGGTGCCTCTCCCCCAGTGCGAGGCCCCTTTGGCGGCGGCGGCCATACCAACCGGATCTGCTGCTGCTGCTCCGGCTCTCACTCGATTGCTCGCTCGCCCAGCTGCTGCTGCTCCGGCTCTCGCTCGCTCGCTCGCGCTGCTGCTGCTGCTCTCCCCTCGCTTGTGCAGCTGCTCTACTCCGATTTAGCTACACTTCAGTCGACTGAATTGACTTTTGGGTCAGTTGATTTTGTGGGGGTTGGTGGGGGCTCGCCGGAGTTAAGGAAGAACCACCCGCAACAAGGACGGGGGCTCGCCAGAGAGGTACCCCACTATCCATCTTAGGGTTCAGGGTGGAGGAGGGGGCCTAAAGGGCTGGCCGGGGCGGTGGGGCGGCGGCGGACCAGCGGTGGGGAGTTGTTTCAGGGCGGCGAGGCGGCCCTGGGCCGGCGGTTCGGCCGGTGGTGGCTGGCGGCTCAGGGGGGTGCAGGTTGAAGATGAACTGCTGGTCCTCCCTAAAGTACATGTCAAGTGCCTCTCTACTACCATTAAGTTCAGTTTCAATAGTAACATTCAGATTCCACAGTAAATTTCAGTTTCGACAGTTAAGTTCAGAGTCAACAGTTTTTACATCATCTGTTGTAGTCAGGTGGTTTTGGGTGATGTAAATTTTACATCTATTTTACATCATCTATTGGACTCCAAGTCAGGTCCAAATTAATGTTCAAACTTGAGTTCTAAATTAGTTGTGGGGCACATATCGAGGAAGCAATGAATAGTATCTCTGTCTAATATCAGGTTCACCTAGGGTATGCCTATGTTGTTCATCTTGGGTGGGAAACAAATAGTAAAGCAATCATCATCTGTCTTTTTATTAAATTAAAGGAATCATCAGCCTGCTATCATTTTTTGGATCCATCCACTGGTTGTTACCATCACTCTAAATTTCCGCATGCTCTCCTTACATAATCTCACCATATTTTTTTCGTATGCATGTCAGATATTGTACACAGTCATGTTGAACATGTAGAGAAAAAGAGAAGAGTTTTACGCGGCAATACAATTTCATGCAGACATCGCTCCATGGTGGGTTCACTGGCAAACCCTCCCCACCCCTCTCCGGATTGTAATCCAGAGGAAGATATCTGTTCTGAGGCGGATTCAGACGCCGCTGACCACTCCTATTTACCCTCCAAGGTGTTTGCTCTACCTTGCCATGATGATGTTAGTCATATCATGCAACGTTGCCTTGCAGTGCCTACTTTTGACATCATATATGTCATCTGCTTAGTTTAGACATGTTCTATAATGCCACCTGTTTAGTTTCTCTATCATATATGGGAATTATGTTGTCTCATGTCTTTTAGCCAGCCATAATATATGTGAAATGTGCAATGCCATCCTGTTTAACCAGGCATCATATATTTGAATGATATCTTGCCCATCCTTTTCTTCATTATAGTACATTTCCATTTGTCGACAATGTTTGTACATTAAACTACTCTTCATGTGAATCAGCCATTTGGGTGGGAGATGGAAAAATCTGGAGTGAAAACAAGGCCTTCAGAGCAGACAGTGCTATCTGTCGAAGGAGATCTCTTGTTGGGCCCCGATAGCTCCTCAGAGATGGATTCGGAGACAGATGGCCAGTCCTATTCCCCCACCGAGGTGTATGCTCTAACTTGGCACGGTTATACTACTCATATCATGCATATGGTGTCTTACATTGCATAGTTTAGACATCATATACACAATATTTAACACCATGTTCTTAGTTCATACATCATATCGAATGCCCTCTGTTTAGCATATAAATCACATATGGGAATTAAATGATGCGATCCTGATTACTTAGATAGCATGTAGGTGAATTATCTCATGCGATCCTGTTTAGTTATTCATCATATCTTTGAATTATGTTATGTTATGCTATCCAGTTTAGATAGACATCGTATATGTGAAATTATGTCATGCTATCCATTTTAATTAAACAATATACATGTCAACTATTTCATGCCCTCTTTTTTCCACACTATCTATTGCATCAGTCTCTCATACAATGTCTGTACATTCAACGATGTTTCCTGTTTATCAGCCATTTGAATTGGAGCAGGTGATGCCAGTATCTAGTGTACTAAAAACACGGTCTTCAAATAAAACAGTGCTACCTCTTGGTGGAGATAGCACCCCGGTTGTACACGCACGAGAACTAGGCCTACCACACATAACACAAACTCTCATAGATTGTACCCCTACTGCGATGGACAGAGAACCAGCTTCACCCAATCTAGCCCCAACCCCAACAGATAATAACCCAGTTCCTATTGGCACAGCACCATATCCACCACAGAGCTCCCAAACAAGAGCAGTTAGTAAGGCAGCTCCAGTGCCCAAAGGGCTAGTACTACCACGGCGAACCCCAACTCCACCCGTTAGTATGCCTATTCCTGTGGAGGAAACCAGCTAGTTGTAGTTTAGCATCTATCGCATTTGATGTTGTTAAATCGTATGTTCGTATCTTCCCATCTTGGAAATATTATACAGAAGATGAAGGAAAATGCCAGTTGCAGGTGTTTGTCTAGGAGTTATGTGTAATTAATGTTATTCATGGAAATTACTTTGCTTTGTCCCATACATCCTACCTCCATGATGGTTATAATACAGCAAATTTTCCCATTTTCCTCTATAGAGAAGGACCGATTTGGAAACTCAGGATGAGGTAACCTGTGCTAATACCTTTGCTATCTTCAAGAATGCTTGGTGGCAGTATCAGAATTACCTGAAGAAAACGTACTTCACTGGCAAACAAACTCATCAAATTCCCTTACGTTCTCCTGAGACACATTTACTGGACGATGACTGGGAACGCCTTATTCTGTACTGGTCCTGAACCAAGAATGTGGTAAGATCTATGAGCTCATTTTCTATTTTTAAGTACTATATTCTTGCATCTTACTGTACTCTGTTCATATAGAGCAAGCCCCTAAACCTGAAGAACAACTATTCTAATTTAAGATTCCATTGCTATCATAGTTCAAAAAAGCGCTAGGTGTTAATTGTTTTTCCACCACCTTGTGCTTTACTGACCAAAGCACATGCTTATGCGCAGTTATGCACAGATTAGGCGTAGTTATGCGCAATGCGTTTTGCCAACGCCTAGAGCCTAGGCGCGCTTAAGCGCTCGCTTAGGCGCGCCTTTTTTTAACTATGATTGCTTTGCTCTTGTATCACTGTATTTACTCATACAAACTTATTTTTAAATTGAAGGATCCAATCGAAACTCCAATGGCACAACAGGTATGTCCATGCATGTTTCTTTAACATGTTTGCTCTTATCAATAGCTCTATTGATTTCAATTTTAATTGTGTATACAGTTGACTTCTCATATCATGCACATCACTAGCATCGCAACGGAGCCAATAGTGTTGTTGTAAATGTAGACCCGTGGTACCCATCTGAAATCTTGTTGTGCCGTGTAGTTTCCCACGCTTTGTATTCTTTCACTGCTGCTTTGTCTTGAACTGATATGATTTGAACCATGTCTCTATTTTGATTTGGCAAGACAATGCAGTGACCATAGGACATAGATATATGTTTGTTTGATGCTTTTATTATGTACTAGTACTTGGCAATAGAATACTTGGTAGTTTAATCCTGTCCACCTTACTAATGAACTGGTTCACCGACATGAGTTTCATATACTAGTACATGCTAAACATGTCATGTGTCTGCTTGTTTCTTCTTTTAGAATGCTGACAGAATATTGGGGAAGAGTGCCTTATTAAGCAATGGTAAAAGAAGTAATGCAGATAAGGTTTAGGATAATGACACATCCTTGTTGGTATCCAACAAAGCTGATAAAACATCTAAGGAAGACTATCTTGAAGACAGTGAGACAACCCTAAAGTCCTGTCTTGGTTTAGTGTTCGAGTACCTGGCCACTACCGCTTGCACAAGCTATTCAAGCTCACTGTCTGAATCAGTTTGGTTTCTTGAGTCTCAACTACAAGCTGAAAGACATCGATCAGTTGTGCTGCAACAAGAAGCGGAAGGACTGCGGAAGTCCCTGGAGCATTCAGATGCATACTTTCTGGTGCAACAGCAAGCGTTGGAGGATTTTAGCGCCAAACAGGATAAAGCTAATAAGCTTGCTAAGCTTATTGCCAGCATGGTGGATACCCAGGATAACATTTCTTGAGCTCTTCTGAAGTTGTTTCAGTTATGCTCTTGTTTTGCTGCCGCGTTTATTTGCACTAGTGGCCAGTTTTGACGGCTGGTGTATGTAATATGCTGCTTTGTTCCCTATATTTGCACTGGTGGCGAACTTTGATGCCCAGTGGATGTAATATGTGTAATAGCAGTAATAGGCTAGCGTTAATTGCTTGCTTATTCATTTCCTTATTGTCTTGTTTAGTTGTTTCCTTGTAGTCACTGGAGTTCTTTTTCTGTGTTTTTCTAGTGGCCACAATAGCCTATTTTTGGTAACTAGGCCAAAATAATCATGGCAACAAATAGACTGTTGTAACCATGGGCCTCCTGCGGGCCGTATGATCCAAGGGCCTTCTGCGGGATGTAGAATCCATTGGCCTTTTATACGGGCCATAGGTTCCATGGTCCTTCTAACGGCCGTACGATCCATGGGCCTTCTACCGGCCGTATGATCCATGGGCCTTCTACGGGTCGTAGGATCCATGGGCCTTCTACATGGCGTATCATCATTTTGCCAATCATGGGCCATACTATTCGTGGACCATAGCGGGTCGTTAATAGGCCATATTTGATAACTCTATGAAAACAGCCCAACGATTTTTTTTGACATGAAAATGGCCCAATGTATTAATGGGCCTGATACGTCTCCAACGTATCTACTTTTCCAAACACTTTTTCCCTTGTTTTGAACTCTAACTTGCATGATTTGAATGAAACTAACCCGGACTGACGCTGTTTTCAGCAGAACTGCCATGATGTTGTTTTATGTGTAGAAAAGAAAAGTTCTCGGAATGTCCTGGAAATCCACGGAGGCACTTTTTGGAATTAATAAGAATTTTTGGCGAAAGAATCAATACCAGGTGGCCCACAGGCTGCCCACGAGACAGGGGGCGCGCCCCCACCCTAGGGCGCGCCCTCCTATCTCGTGGGCCCCCTGGACCACCACCGACCTCAACTCCAACTCCATATATTCACATTTGGGGAGAAAAAAACCACAGAGAAAGTTTCATCGTGTTTTACGACACGGAGCCGCCGCCAAGCCCTAATCTCTCTCGGGAGGGCTGATTTGGAGTCCGTTCGGGGCTCCGAAGAGGGGGATTCGTCGTCATCGTCATCATCAACCATCCTCCATCACCAATTTCATGATGCTCACCACCATGCCTGAGTAATTCCATCATAGGCTTGCTGGACGGTGATGGGTTGGATGAGATTTACCATGTAATCAATTTAGTTTTGTTAGGGTTTGATCCCTAGTATCCACTATGTTCTGAGATTGATGTTGCTACGACTTTGCTATGCTTAATGCTTGTCACTAGGGCCCGAGTGCCATGATTTCAGATCTGAACCTATTATGTTTTCATGAATATATGTGTGTTCTTGATCCTATCTTGCAAGTAGTCACCTATTATGTGTTATGATCCGACAACCCTGAAGTGACAATAATCGGGATACTTCTCGGTGATGACCGTAGTTTGAGGAGTTCATGTATTCACTATGTGCTAATGCTTTGTTCCGGTTCTCTATTAAAAGGAGGCCTTAATATCCCTTAGTTTCCGCTAGGACCCTGCTTCCACAGGTGGGTAGGACAAAAGATGTCATGCAAGTCCTTTTCCATAAGCACGTATGACTATTTACGGAATACATGCCTACATTACATTGATGAATTGGAGTTAGTTCTATGTCACCCTATGTTATAGCTATTACATGAGGAATCGCATCCGGCATAATTATCCATCACTGATCCATTGCCTACGAGCTTTTCACATATTGTTCTTCGCTTATTTACTTTTCTGTTGCTACTATTACGACTACTACAAAAACCCAAAAACAGTTATCTTTACTTTTGCTACCGTTACCTTTATTATCATACCACTTTTGCTACTAAATACTTTGCTGCAGATACTAAGTTATCCAGGTGTGGTTGAATTGACAACTCAACTGCTAATACTCAAGAATATTCTTTGGCTCCCCTTGTGTCGAAACAATAAATTTGGGGTGAATACTTTACCCTCGAAAGTTGTTGCGATCCCCTACACTTGTGGGTTATCAAGACTAATTTCTGGCGCCGTTGCCGGGGAGCATAGCTCTATTCACTGAGTCACTTGGGATTTATGTCTTTTGATCACTATGAAGAACTTGAAAGACGCTAAAACCAAGATTTTGCCCTCAACTATGAGGGGAGGTAAGGAACTGCCATCTAGCATTGCACTAGATTCTCCTTCTGTTATTAGTAAACTTGCAACACCTAAACCCGCTACTGCTATGAATTCTGATATACCGCATGTTATTGATGATGCCACTTCTGCTATGCATGATGAAACTACTTCTGTGCTTGATACTACTTTGCCATTAGGTGAATTTCTTGATGAACAACTTGCTAGAGTTAGGGGGAATGAAATTACTGAAGAACCTATTATTGATGATAGTGATGATGAAGGTTCTCCCAATGATTATGTATTACCTGTTGTTCCTAGGGGTTATGTTATGAATGAAGAAGCTGCTAGAGAGATCCTTGCTTGCAATGATAGATATGATCTTAAGAAATTATTAGCTAAGTGGAAGCAGCAGTCTCTTAATGCTAGAATGAAACCCGATCCTGCTTTTGCTACTTCACCTATCTGTGTTACTGATAAGGATTATGAATTCTCAGTTGATCCTGAAATTATTACTTTAGTTGAATCTGATCCTTTTTATGGCCTTGAATCTGAAAGTGTTATGGCACTTCTTACCAAGTTGAATGATATAGCTACCCTGTTTACTAATGATGAGAAGTCCCGCTATTTTTATATCCTTAAGATATTTCCGTTCTCGTTAAAGGGTGATGCTAAGACTTGGTACAATTCTCTTGCTCCTGGTTGTGTGCGTAGTCCCCAGGATATGATTTATTACTTCTCTGCTAAATATTTCCCTGCTCATAAGAAACAAGCTGCCTTGCAGGAAATATATAATTTTGTGCAAACCAAAGAAGAGAGTCTACCACAAGCTTGGGGGAGGCTTCTCCGGTTACTTAATGCTTTGCCTGATCATCCTCTTAAGAAAAATGAAATACTTGATATCTTTTATAATGGACTAACCGATGCTTCCAAGGACTACTTGGATAGTTGTGCTGGTTGTGTTTTCAGGGAAAGAACAGTCGACGAAGCTGAAATATTATTGAATAATATGTTGACTAATGAAAATAATTGGACTCTTCCTGAGCCAGCTCCTGAAGCAATTCCTGAACCAATTGAGCCAACTCATGAGCCTATTCCTAAACCCACTCCGAAGAAAAGAGGTGTTTTATTTCTCAGTCCTGAAGATATGCAAGAGGCAAAGAATTCAATGAAAGAAAAATGTATTAAAGCTGAAGATGTTAAGAATTTACCTCCCATTGAAGAAATACATGGTCTTAATATACCGCCTGTTGAAGAACCACATTGTCTTGATAACCCGACACAGGTAGTAAAGGTAAATTCTCTCTATAGATATGATAAAGTTGAAATCCCCTCTACTAAATTTCATAGCCCATGCTTAGATGAATTTGATGACTTTATGGCTAGACAAGAAAGTTTTAATGCTTATGTTGCTAGAGAGTTAAAGAATAATGCTTTCGAGATAGGATGCGTAAGCGATAATCTGGATGGAGTTAAAGATGAACTTCACCTCGTTAGCAAATATGCTTCTATGGTTGATACTCAAGCTGAGCAAGTACTTAAAGCTCAAAATGATTTGCTTGATGAATTAAATAATAAAAATGACTTTGCTGTTAGAGTGGCTACTAGAGCTGGTAGAATGACTCAGGAACCTTTGTATCATGAAGGCCACCCTAAGAGAATCGAGCAAGATTCTCACAGAAATAATTTAGAGGCACCTAGTTCTTCTAAAAACAAGAAGAAGAAAGACGATAGAACCTTGCATGCTTCTAGTGAACCTACTATAGACACACCTGAGAATCCCAATGATATTTCTATCTCTGATGCTGAAACACAATCAGGTGATGAACATGAACCTAGTGATAATGTTCATGTTGATGCTCAACCTAGCAAAAATAATGATCTAGAGATTGAACCTGCTATTGATCTTGATAACCCACAATCAAAGAATCAACGTTATGATAAGAGAGATTTTGTTGCTAGGAAGCACGGTAAAGAAAGAGAACCATGGGTTTAGAAACCCATGCCCTTTCCTCCTAAACCATCCAAGTCAAAGGATGATGAGGATTTTGAGTGCTTTGCTGAAATGATTAGACCTATTTTCTTATGTATGCGCTTAACTGATATGCTGAAAGTAAATCCTTATGCTAAGTATATGAAGGATATCATCACAAATAAAAGAAAGATACCAGAAGCTGAAATTTCCACCATGCTTGCTAATTACACTTTTAAGGGTGGAATACCAAAGAAACTTGGAGATCCGGGTGTACCAACTATACCATGCTCTATTAAAAGAAATTATGTTAGAACTGCTTTATGTGATCTTGGAGCCGGTGTTAGTGTTATGCCTCTCTCTTTATATCGTAGACTTGAATTGAATAAGTTGACACCTACTGAAATACCTTTGCAAATGGCTGATAAATCAACTGCTATACCTGTCGGTATTTGTGATGATGTGCCTGTTGTGGTTGCAAATGTCACTATCTTAATGGACTTTGTTATTCTTGATATTCCTAAGGACGATAGTATGTCTATTATCCTTGGTAGACCTTTTCTTAATACTGCAGGGGCTGTTATTGATTGCAATAAAGGCAATGTCACTTTTCATGGTAATGGTAATGAGCATACGGTACACTTTCCGAGGAAACAATCTCAAGTTCATAGCGTCAATTCTATTGAAAAAGTTCCAACTATCATTTTTGGAGGTTTTGAATTTCCTCTCCCTACTGTCAAGAAAAAGTATGATATTCTTATTGTTGGGGATTTTCATATCCCCATTGAGGTAACTTAGTGTCATTCGAAATTTCTCCGGTTCCATCTTATTCGGAATGAGTTTGTTAACAAGACTTGATCAACCTTGTTAGTGGATTCATTTTGATGATCACGAGATGGATGAAACTAGAAGGCACAACCTTCTGTACCCGCTTTTTACTTTCTGTTATTTGGAATAAGTAAAGCAAAAATAGTATTATCTGTCTGTTTTCTGAATTATCCGTGCATTAAAAAATAGCCCGAAAATAAAAGCGCTCCAAATGCCCTGCAAATTTTGTATGATTTTTTCTGGAATATTTGAGGATTTTAGGCACTGAAATCACTGCAGGAGGGGCAAGCACCAGGCCATGAGAGTGGAGGGCATGCCCCCCCCCATATGGCGCGCCCCCCTGTCTCGTGGGCCCCCGGTGGGCCCCCTCCACTTATGCCAGCACCCACACACTTCATCTTCTACCCAAAAAAATCCCCATCTAGCTCAAGCACGAGTTCTAGCTCGTTTTGGTGCGATTTTCGATCTCCTAGATCAAACTCCATTCACAAAACTGCTTTGGGAGATTGTTGCTTGGTATGTGACTCCTCCATTGGTCAAATTTGTTTTTGTTCTAGTGCTTTATTCATTGCAAATTTTTGCTCCTTAGGTGACCATGTTCTTGAGCTTGCATGTTAAATTTTTGAGGTCCCAAGCAATTCCAATGCATGATATAGGCTCTAGGCACTTGTAGGAGTAGTTGCTATCAATCTTGTTTAGTTTTATTCACTTCTATTTTGAAGTTACTAAAATTTTAGAAATTTTTAGAAAATGTTGAGGAAAGTTTTGAGGGGCTCTTCTAGCCAAAACTCTCAGGAAAAACAAGCCAAAGAGAAGGAAAAAGCCAAGTATAATCTTCCTCGCTTAGCGGAAGTATGGTCATGTGAATGGCCATGCGAGGATTTCTTGAAAGAAGCTGTAATTCATGAAGACTTTTATGCTTTAATCGAGACTGCAGGCCTCACCGGTTTCATCAATGACCGAATCAATCAGTATCTCTTACTTACCAATACTTTCATGCAAAACTTTTATTATTATCCTAAGAAGTCACTGCCTGCAGTATCATTTCATTTATATGATGAATTCAAAGAAATATCTTTACATCATTTTTGTGCGGTATGTAGGATACCTTATGAGGGAGAATTAGAGGAACCCCATCGTGAAGATGTGGGTGGCTTCGTTAATACTATTACTGTAGAGGAGCCAAAGAAGGGCTCTGAGGCAAAAGTCTCTAGCATACACTTTCCTGTTTTACGCTACTTTGCCATATTTGCTAGTAGATGCTTGATTGGTCATGGAAATAGTGGAAATTTGAGCGTTCCTGATATTATCATTCTTCAACATGCTTTGCGTGGAGATAATACTTTTAGTATGGGTGCCGCCGATGCTAAACGGCTATCCCTGAATCGTACAAAAGGCCCCATATTTGGAGGTATCTATGCTGCACACCTTGCTAGACATTTTCAGATACCCATTAGGCACCATGAGAAGGAGGAGATAAAAATGCCTCCTCACATTTTAGATTACAAGAGCATGGTAGCACACAAGTTTATTGTTGACAACGAAGATAAGATGCTCTTGTATAAACTTAGATTTAATAAGAAGCACATTGAGATTATTATTTTGCCTGTGCCTCTGTTGTTTGATTTTCTTGCAAAAAAAAATCTTGTCACACTGGAAGCGGTAAACAATCATCGAGCTCAAGCTTTTATTCCAGAACCTGAACCTGAGCCGGAACCTGAACTGGACCCTTATCGTGCATCATCTGTCTAGTGGGATCCGGAGATGACCAGCCAGTGGTATCCTGATTACACCTCCCAGTACACCAGGGAGAGTAGCGGCGGTCCTTGGTTTTAGACCAACTTAGGCCAAAAGCCTAAGCTTGGGGGAGTACGTATTTCTCACCGACCTTACATTCATGTTCACACACTAGTCATCGGTGCTCATACTCTTTCATTGTATTATCCATGCTAGTTTAAATTTCTTTTTCTAGTTTTCTTCTTGTGTGTTTGATAAACTTAAGAAAAACAAAAAAAAAATAGTTAGTTTAATTTCCATGCTTGTAGTAGAAATTAAAATGAAAACCCAAAAAGATTTCTTGTTCTTCTTCTTACTTGTTGGGAGCTTTCCCATGTAAATAGTTTTATTTTCTTTTCTTTCTTTTGGGGGTCGAGAAGACCATATTGAAAATCTTTAGTGGCTCTCATATGCATGATTGTTTATTTAACTTAGAGCCCATATTACCCTGTCTTCTCTCTTGAGTTGAATGCTTGCAGATTCCAGCTTAGTCCAATGCACGTGCACTCTTATTATTATACACATCATTCGGTCGTGCAAGTGAAAGGCAATAATGACGATATATGATGGACTTATTGGGATGAGAAAAGATGGTATGAACTCGACCTCTCTTGTTTTTGTAAATACGATGAGTTCACCGTTCCTGAGTCAGCTATTATGAAGTAAACATATTTGCAATGACATTTAGAGATTATAGTTGCTTGTCCCATGCTTGATTAGCTATGAGTTATAATGGTTTGCCTTGCGTGCCAACATGCTATTAGAATGATTATGATGTGATATGATGGGATGGTATCCTCCTTTGAATGAATTGAGCGACTCGACTTGGCACATGTTCACGCATGTAGTTGAATCAAATCAACATAGCCTTCATGATATTTATGTTCATGGTGGATTATATCCTACTCATGCTTGTATTCGGTGTGAATTAATTTTAATGCATGTTTATGACTGTTGTCGCTCTCTCAGTTGGTCGCTTCCCAGTCTTTTGCTAGCCTTCACGTGTACTAAGCGGGAATACTGCTTGTGCATCCAAACTCCTTAAACCCCAAAGTTATTCCATATGAGTCCACTATACCTTCCTATATGTGGTATTTACCTGCCGTTCCAAGTAAATTTGTATGTGCCAAACTCCAAACCTTCAAATGAAATTATGTTTTGTATGCTCGAGCAGCTCATGTACAACTAGGGCTGCCTATATCTTCCATGCTAGGTGGGTTATTCTCAAGAGGAGTGGACTCCGCTCCTCATTCACGAGAAAGGGCCGGTAACCGGGATGCCTAGTCCCATGATCCAAAAGGATCAAAGCAAATCAAAATAATTAAACAAAACTCCCCCAGGGCTGTTGTTAGTTGGAGGCACTCGTTGTTTCGAGCAAGCCATGGATTGATGCTTGTTGGTGGTTGGGGGAGTATAAACCTTTACCATTCTGTTTGGGAACTTCCTATAATGCATGTAGTATGGAAGATACAGCCATCTCATAGTTGTTACGTTGACAGCGAAAGTATGCCATTCAAAATGTTATTCAATCTCTATTTTAAAATCGAGCTCTGGCACCTCTACAAATCCCTGCTTCCCTTTGCGAAGGGCCTATCTATTTACTTTTATGTTGAGTCATCACCTTTCTTATTAAAAAGCACCCGCTGGAGAGCACACTGTCATTTGCATTCATTACTATTGGTTTATATTGGGTATGACTTGACTGGATCGCTTTTACCATGAATTACAATGTTTAGTCAGTCCTTGATCTTTAAAGGTGCTCTGCATTTATGTTTTATGGTCTCAGAAAGGGCTAGCGAGATACCATTTTGTTATATCATGTTATAATTATTTTGAGAAAGTGTTGTCATCCGAGTTTTATTATTATGGCTCGCTAGCTGATTATGTTATTGATATGAGTAATTGTGAGACCTAATTGTTATTGTGAGTATGGTTAGTTCATAATATTTGCTGAAACTTGAATGCTGGCTTTTCATGTTACCACAACAAGAGCAAACAGAGTTTGTAAAAGTTTTTCTTTATCACTTTCAGTTTATCAACTGAATTGCTTAAGGACAAGCAAAGGTTTAAGCTTGGGGGAGTTGATACGTCTCCAACGTATCTACTTTTCCAAACACTTTTGCCCTTGTTTTGAACTCTAACTTGCATGATTTGAATGAAACTAACCTGGACTGACGCTGTTTTCAGCAGAACTGCCATGATGTTGTTTTATGTGTAGAAAAGGAAAGTTGTCGGAATGTCCTGGAAATCCACGGAGGCATTTTTGGAATTAATAAGAATTTTTGGTGAAAGAATCAATACCAGGGGGCCCATAGGCTGTCCACGAGATAGGGGGCGCCCCCCCTAGGGCGCGCCCTCCTATCTCGTGGGCCCCCTGGACCTCCACCGACCTCAACTCCAACTCCATATATTCACGTTCGGGGAGAAAAAAATCAGAGAGAAAGTTTCATCGCGTTTTACGACACGGAGCCGCCGCCAAGCCCTAATCTCTCTCGGGAGGGCTGATCTGGAGTCCGTTCGGGGTTCTGGAGAGGGGGATTCGTCGCCGTCGTCATCATCAACCATCCTCCATCACCAATTTCATAATGCTCACCGTCAAGTGTGATTAATTCCATCGTAGGCTTGCTGGACGGTGATGGGTTGGATGAGATTTACCATGTAATCAAGTTAGGTTTGTTAGGGTTTGGTCCCTGGTATCCACTATGTTCTGAGATTGATGTTGCCACGACTTTGCTATGCTTAATGCTTGTCATTAGGGCCCGAGTGCCATGATTTCGGATCTGAACCTATTATGTTTTCATGAATATATGTGTGTTCTTGATCCTATCTTGCAAGTCTATAGTCACCTATTATGTGTTATGATCCAACAACCCCGAAGTGACAATAATCGGGATACTTCTCGGTGATGACCGTAGTTTGAGGAGTTCATGTATTCACTATGTGCTAATGCTTTGTTCTGGTTCTCTATTAAAAGGAGGCCTTAATATCCCTTAGTTTCCGCTAGGACCCTGCTTCCACAGGTGGGTAGGACAAAAGATGTCATGCAAGTCCTTTTCCATAAGCACGTATGACTATTTACGGAATACATGCCTACATTACATTCATGAATTGGAGTTAGTTCTATGTCACCCTATGTTATAGCTATTACATGAGGAATCGCATCCGGCATAATTATCCATCACTGATCCATTGCCTACGAGCTTTTCACATATTGTTCTTCGCTTATTTACTTTTCCGTTGCTACTGTTATGACTACTACAAAAACCCAAAAACATTTATCTTTACTTTTGCTACCGTTACCTTTATTATCATACCACTTTTGCTACTAAATACTTTGCTGCAGATACTAAGTTATCCAGGTGTGGTTGAATTGACAACTCAACTGCTAATACTCAAGAATATTCTTTGGCTCCCCTTGTGTCGAATCAATAAATTTGGGTTGAATACTTTACCCTCGAAAGCTGTTGCGATCCCCTACACTTGTGGGTTATCAAGGCCACAAACGGGCCGACTGTAACAATGGGTTGAATTTGGCCCACAAGCAGAAAATGACAGTAACGGGTTGTAAGTAACCGAATGCTGGAAATGAGCCCAAGAATAAATGGGCCCTGGGAAGGCCGAAAGATAACTTGGGCTGGAAACGGCCCAATGGAATAATGGGTTGTTAATGGGTATAAATTGATACACTATTCATTACGGGACAGTTTCACCACGGGCCGTTAGTGGGCCAAGAGTTACAAAGGGCCTCATATGGGCGAAAAGACGTCATGGGCCATACATGGGCCAGAAGTTAAAACGGGCTGGAATCATATTGGACGGCCCAGATGAAGCTACTAGGCCTAATTCGGAGAGGTCATAATGGGCCCTGGGTTAGCGGGCTGTAAATGGGCTATATGCGAACATGTCGTTAACAGGCTCTCCGTGGGCCGGCCCGCCACCTTTTGACCAAGTCAAAGGGGTCGGCCTTTTCATAGGTATGGGCCTCTGTTGGGCCATGCCATGTGTCGACGTATCATAGGTACCTTGGGTCCAATGAGTGGATGACATCTGTCCCAACGGTGAGCCAACACGTGTTTCCTCCAGCCAATGATGATTTTACACGTGGAAAATCCCCATTGGTCGGGGCTGTTAACGGCTTATCGGATCCAAAACCGGACCCGATAGCATAACGACGTTCCGTTATGGTGGATGCCACGTGTCGGTCACCCTTGACGAAAGCACTTCTATGACGCGCGATTTATCGTCATGGAAGTGGACACTTCCGTGATGATAATTTTGGTAATGTCATGGAACACTTCTACGACAGCACAGGTATGACTATCTTGATTCTGTCATAAAATCGTCATGGGTGTACATGCATGACAAAGAACGCGACCTACTGTAACAAACATGTATCATCATGGAAGTGTATTTTTTTGTAGTGTACATTGGAGACGTCTCAAGAGGGCAAAGGTGCAGTTTTTCTCTATGGCATGGATATATACCTACAATGTTTGACTATTGGTGTGTGTGTGGGGGGGGAGGGGCAGAGACCTAACTATAGAGAGGTAGATCGACTATTATATGTGTGGATAAGGAGAGAGACCTAGCTATGTATCGAGGGAGATCGATCGACGTCCATGCATATGTGTAGTAGAGGAAAAAGGTTGGGAGAAAGACAAAGGTAGAGTGTCAGAGGGTTGGTGGTGGATTTTCTTCTCACAAATGGTGGGAGAGGCCTACTAGAAAAATGTAGGGTACGGGTGCAATATCAATAAGAGAGGGGATGTCTTCCTGTCTATGCACATGCGTGTGAGAGACGGGTCGGGAGGTATGCAAGGATGATGAGGAGGGACGATATGGTTGTGGTAAGCAGACATAAATACATAGGAAGATCAATCGTCATGTGTCCGGGAAAGGGAGAGACATAAATAGTTAGGTAAGTCAATCGGTGCGTGGGGAAAAAGAATTATAGTCGACCTAGCTATATGTAGGGAGATCGGTATGCATACATGCATGTAGGTATTAGAAGCAAATAAGGTCCGGAGAGACGGATATGGGGGAGAGGGGTGCGGCTAGGAGGTGGTGGGAGAGGCCTACTATGTCGAGGGGGGAGGAATGTGCGAGTATGAGATTGATGAAAAGAGGGGTGGGGTGTGCACCTGCCTGGAACTGTATTGGACATAGGGGGGCATGGACCATGAGAAGAGAAGAGGGGAAGTGTGTGTTTGTGGTAGGCACACTTGGCTAGAGAGTTATATCGACCAGTGTGTGCCGGAAAGAAGTAGCCGGGGGCCCTACACACACCCTGGGTGAACGACCTAAAGAGAAATAAGAATGTGTGTGATGGAGGGGACGCCGAGGGAGGGTCAGAGGGGGGCGGGCGTGTGCATGCACGATAGAAAGTTAGCGCTAGCTAGCTACAAAGAGAAGAGGATTGTGAAGGTGTAAAAGACGAACAGAGATTACAATTCATTATAAAAAAGTGGATTCAGATATTTGAGAAGATATCATACTGTTTTAAACCGACGCATGCATGAAAGGATATATATAATGGTGATACGCATGGTGTGGTTACGAACATGTTATACTACATATAATGTATAGAACATTGATTATAATTTGGGATAATGTGTGCCTTTTGCAGCTCAGGGCTAAATACTTGTCATAATGTACGGGGCAGGGCACTATACTTTATGTCATAAACATGGTGTACGTATGGAACATGGTTTAGATTATGAATATCTAGTTAGTACATCAAATGTACTATTATTTGGAATCAACATCAAGTGTATTAAAAAATTTGAATTTGAGTTCCTATAGTACACATAGGTCATATCTATCTCTATAGTAATCATATGGTGTGTTGGTAATACACGAATGATGGTTTAATTTCGCAACAATCATGATTGTAGATTCTTATTCAAATAGAGAAATGAATTCAAAATTAGTTCGAATTACAGTGGTAGTATAGACATTTGAAATGCACTAAAATGTTGGTATGAGTAGGTTACATGAATTATACAGCCAGGGAAAAAATTTAATTGGACATAACATGGATTCATAGCTTTGAATAGCATTTGTACAGTAAAACGGGACAAGACTCTCTCTTTGTGTGGTGTGAATAGTTTTATTTTTATTTTATTTTTTCGTTGAGGGTAGTGCGAATTGATTTGATACGTACAATATTACACGTTAGGCTTGCAACCCGCTCCTTGTTATATCCTGAAAATTCAGATATCGTGCTCCCAAAACTCGCGCCTTTACAACCCGCGCCTTGCTATCCCGAAATTACAATGCGCGCGAAAAATCCCTCCAGCTGCCAAATCCTGACATGCGAAATCCCCCTTCTAAACCCTGAGCCGAAAGGGCCGCTAGTTCAAATCAGTGGGTGTACTTTTGTAACATACCCTACATTTTGGACAAGCGCGTCCCTAAGTCATGGTTCCCCCTCCCATAACCTTCTTTTCGCCATTTGAAATCCCAGGATGCCATAACCTCTCTGCTCCAGCCGTGAAACCCCACCCTCGTCCACCCACCACCTCATCGTTGCCCAGTCGGAGCCTCTTCCGCAATGATGTCATCCACTACAATAGCTCGACATTCCTCATCCACCTCCCCGGATGAGGATCCGTCGTTGATCTTGTCGTCCCGCCGGTTCAGCCGCCTCGTCGTCCACCTCCAAGGAGCTGCTCCGATGATCGCCTCGTCTATCGCGACTGCTCCATCCCAACAGGACCACCTTAACCTTCTCCACCGGAACCGTGGCATCCTCGCCGACTTCTCGGACGAAGCCGAGGCCTACTCGGTGCCACCAAAGAGGTTTCATACTCATCGCATCACACCTTCACTTTAATGCAACCTCCCGGCGTCGACGGTGCTCCATCCTGCATCCCCATGGCGCGGCTACCTCGAAGCCGGCATGACGCGCAACATCTCCATGGCGGCTCTCCCCCAGTGCGAGGCCCCTTCGGCGGCGGCATCCATACCAGCCGGATCTGCTGCTGCTGCTCTGGCTCTCGCTCGCTCGCTCGCGTTGCTGCTGCCACTCAGGATCTCGCTCACGCTGCTACTGCTCCGGCTCTCGCTCACTTGCGCTGCTGCTCTGCTCTCCCCCTCACTCGTGTTGCTGCTCCGCTCTCCCCCTCGCTCGTGCTGCTGCTCTACTCTTGTTCTCGTTCGTGCTGCTGATGCTGGTACACGGGCTGCTGCAGCTACACGAGTTGCTGCTCTGGCACTAGTTCGTGCTGCTCCCCACGTGTTGCTACTCCGGCTGCTATCTACTACTGTGTTCCCCGTTGATCGCCTACTGATTAGATCACTGTTTCTCTACTACTAGTGCTCGAGCGGCCTAAACTATAGGTGAAGTGCCTCTCTGCTACCAGTGCGTTCAGTTTTGACAGTAACATTCAGATTCCACAGTAAATTTCTGTTTTGACAGTTAAGTTCAGAGTCAACAATTTTTACCTCATCTGTTGTAGTCAGGTGTTTTTTAGTGATGTAAATTTTACATCTATCACTTTTTGGTAATGTATTTTACATCATCTCTTGGATATGCTATTAGAATCCCACTTGATATTAACGACATCTGTCTTGTACTACTTCAGCCTCAATATCTTACTGCTCGCCGGAGCTGCTGCAACAACGGAACCATCCATCATAATAGAGCAGTGCATTGGACGCTGTCTACAGATTCCTAAGATCTTCCTCCACACCTCCAAAAGCCACCTCTGCCTCAATTTCTTCAGCGACCAACCCAATGATGCTGAGGTCAACACAGCTATGGCAAAGAGGTTGTACACTTGTCGCATCACTTATTACTATACATTGATGTCGATCCATTAGGGCTATTTTGGTTCAAAGGAAAAACTTAAGGAAAAACATAGCAACAGGAAATTTTCCTATGGCATTCTACTATTCAATTATTCATGCATTTTGTTGAAAGGAATGGAGCAAAACATCCACCTGGACCTACTTTTCAAAATCCTATGCATGAAAACAAGATCAACTGCATTAGAGGCAGAATAACATTCTAACTGTACACACTTTAAAATGGTTTCACTTTAGTTTGGCCATGTTTCTTTGCATTCCTATACTCTTCCAATTCCTATGAACCAAACACCCAAGTTGACAGAAATCCTCTGTTTACAAATGCTCTGTTTCCCACATGCATTCCGATCCTATTCCCGTGTTTTTCCTATCCCTGCCTTTTTAGAATTCTGCAAGCCAAAGGAGCCCTTACAGAATTACTTCAGTTACAGGTAGGTGTCGAAGAAAGCTTTGTGTGGTTTGTTCTGCTCCTGCCACAACGTCGTCCACCTCACCTGAGCTGCTCCATTGATATAAGCATCCACCAAACCAGACATCATGACTCCTGACCGTCTTTCGTCGCCTCAGATATGCTTCCTTATTGCTGACACCCACCACAACTGCATCACCATCACCGACTCATCACATGAACCTGTGGAGTACACGAGCCCACAAGAGAGGTCACATTCTTTTTGTTTCTGCTTATGTTATGCATTGCTTAATATTACCTGCTACTTTATCATCATGTTCACCTCTTAGACTCCAAGTCAGGTCCAAATTAATTTTCAAACTTGAGTTTTAAAATTACTTGTGAGGAACATATCGAGGAAGCTATGAATAGTATCTCTGTCTATTATCTACTTCACCTAGCTAGGGGTATGCCTATGTTGTTCATCTTGGGTGGGAAACAAATATTAAAGCAACATCATCTGTCTTTTTATTAAATTAAATCTATCATCAGCCTGCTATCATTATTTTTGGATCCATTCACTGGTTGTTACCATCACTCTAGATTTTTGCATGCTCTCCGTACATAATCTCACTATATTTTTTTGTATGCATGTCACATATTGTACATAGTCATGCTGAACATGTAGAGAAAACGAGAAGAGTTTTGCGTGGCAATACAATGTCATGCAGAGATTGCTCCATGGTGGGTTCAATGGCAAACCCTCCCCCCTCTCCAAATTGTAATCCACAAGAAGATATCTATTCTGAGGTGGACTCAGACGCAGCTA